>NC_134828.1:8149134-8252197 GCF_004210375.1 Tachypleus tridentatus
GGGGGACAGTCCCACAACTAGCCGGAACTCTGGCCGATCTCCTCTGTTATTTCTAGTTAAAACAGGTTTCGGGTTGTTTTTTTCTTTGTATGTTTTTATTCTGCAGTTCTACAGCACAAGTCATTTCCTGATTGAAGTGACTTCCTTTACTTTTAATGTAGGTGATGTGATCAGATAACTAACTGTTGTTGAATGAGATAATTACTGAGGTACACAGACTAATTCCTCTATCGAATTATCATGTCTGGTCTCTGACGTTTTTCGTTTTGTTTCAATTTCTATGTTTTATTTGTGACTTATTTCACTGGGTCGAATTGTTATGTCCGATTACTGATTTCTTTCGTTTTGTTTTCAGATATTTGTTTATAATAATGATGTAAGTAAACGTTTCTAACTTTAATAAGGATTTTTTTTTTTTTGCACGTAACAATGATAGAGGTATCTTGGTATGAAATAGTTAAGTTCCTGGATTATAATAACAATGTACATATTTATTCCTTGCGTGTATCTTTGATGTTAATTCCTTTGCAAGTAATGACGATATAAATATTGTTGTATGCTACAATGATGTAAATATCGCTCGTTTATAACAACAATGAACAAATTCGTTGCGTATAACAATGATATAAATATTTCTTGCTTATAATAACGATGCAAGCATTTCTTGGATGTAGCAATAATATTAATTTTTTTTTGCATGTACCAGTGGTATAAGTTTTGGTTTGAATTTCGCGCAAAGATACGTGAGGGCTGTCTGCGCTAGCCGTACCTAATTTAACAGTGTAAGACAAGAGGGAAGGCAGTTAGTCATCACCACCCATCGCCAGCTCTTGGGCTACTCTTTACCAACGAATATAGGAAGTGACCGTCACTTTATAACGCCCCCACGGCTGAAAGGGCGAGCATGTTTAGTGCGACGGGGATTCGAACCTGCGACCCTCGGATTACGAGTCGCACTCTTTAACCCACCTGGCCATGCCGGGTCATAATTTACAAAAAGGTAAAAATTATATGCAACATCTACTACTGAAAAAGATGGTAGACGTAACGTGATGTATATTTTAAAGGAAATTGAATATTCAGCTGTGAGTTATTATAGATTCATTTATCATACAGTTTGCTTGTTACAGTCCTCAATATCACAAATATTAACAGTTATAGTTTTGTACTATTTAAGAGAAACAAGGCTTAACCACATATCATTTAGATACACTGGTTTTAAGTTTATTAGTCGTACTGTGACATGCCTTTCATGGCCTGGCAGTTAGGGACACTCGACTCGCAATCTCCAACTCGCAGATCTGAATTCCTCCACTGAATATACTTGCCCTATTAAACGTGGGAACATTATAATGAAGTTAGAAACCACTTTTCGTCCGTAAAGCGTACACCAGGAATTGGTGGTGAGTGGTGTTGACTAGCATCCTTTTCTCTAGTCTATCACTTCCAAATTAAGGACAGCTTGCACATATAGCTCTCGAGTAGCTTTCTTTGTAATTTTAAAAACAAACAAACTTATTCTAATCAACAAGCATTAGTACAAAGTTTATAATTTGATTTTTATTAACTCTTTTGTTTTTAGGGTTTGGAATTGTTTGAGAACTGTAAGTTAATGTGTGGCTCTAATACGTTTTATTTTAAGCAAATATATTTTGCGCCTTCTGGTTCTTCAGTAAAACACAAAAGTATTTGTCGTTGGACTAAACAATTTCACACCTCACTAACAACCAAGTGCAGCTTAACGTGCGAGAGTTAACTGTTATTCATTCATTGGTTCATTGGTTCAATTAACAACTACTTTCATTTTGAAATTACCAATAATATAATTTCCGTACGAATATTATTTAATACTATTAACAAATAATATTTGTTACAAGCCAGGAATATTTATATGATTGTGGCATGCAGCAACACTTATATTATTGTTACTCCAACATCCAGTTTGAAATAACAAATAATAATAAATGTATTTTAACGTGTAAGTGTAAACTATTACTCAATCACTGGTAATTTGAAGTAACCAATAAAGGAAGTCAGGGTTAGCACTAATGAATTTAATGAAGTATTGCCAAGGAAACAAAGTAATATGCAATCCAATTGGTCAGCTGGGTTAAGGCGTGCGACTCTGTAATCCGAGGGTCGCAAGTTCGAATCCCCGTCGCACTATACATGCTCGCCCTTTCAGCTGTGTGAGTGTTATAATGTGACGGTCAATCTCACTATTCGTTGGTAAAAGAGTAGCCCAAGAGTTGGCGGTGTGTGGTAATGACTAGCTGCCTTTCCTCTTGTCTTACACTGCTAAATTAGGGACGGCTAGCGCAGATAGCCCTCGAGTAGCTTTGCGCAAAATTCAAAACAAACAAATATATATATATATATTTTTTTTTATATTTTTTTTGTAGTGAAAGAATTGTTCACTAGGACTCGTCTGGTGTTGCATGAGCTTAGCCGTTCAATCTGAATGTGGCACTTGGGGAAGTGTATCACAAATACATCTTAAACTGCTCAGTTCTGTTAGAGTGCAGTGGACAGCACTGTGTCACTTAGCTCCTGATCCTTTAATCATACCCCTTCTTGTCATGGGTCCTGGACTTTATATACTGGAGTTTATTATAATGTGGCACTTGGAGTAGTATATCACAAATACATCTTAAACTGCTCAGTTCTGTTAGAGTGCAGTGGACAGCACTGTGTCACTTAGCTCCTGATCCTTTAATCATACCCCTTCTTGTCATGGGTCCTGGACTTTATATACTGGAGTTTATTATCAACACTATTCTGTCTCCCTCTAATCATTATTTTATTTATTATGCACGACATGGTTCTGTCCCCTCTAAACTTTATTGTATTTCGCGTGTACGACATGGTTCTGTCCCCTCTAACCATTATTTTATTTCGTATGTACGACATGGTTCTGCCCCCTCTAACCATTATTTTATTTCGCATGTACGACATGGTTCTGTTCCCTCTGACCATTATTTTATTTCGCATGTACGACATGGTTCTGTTCCCTCTAACCATTATTTTATTTTTCATGTATGACATGGTTCTGTTCCTCTAACCATTATTTTATTTCGCATGTACAACATGGTTCTGTCCCTCTAACCATTATTTTATTTCGCATGTACAACATGGTTCTGTCCCCTCAAATCATTATTTTAGCGTGGGTGTACGACATTATTTTTAACCATGTAACCATTGCTTTAAAGTATGTAAGTCGATCGAACATGAAGTTTCAAAACTTTAAGGTTTTCTTTCATATATTAGCAACATTGAACCACCAGAAGACACACAATCGGTCAGTCTTAAAGCCACACATGAATCAAATGTGAATGATTTCAAATATACATGAAAGAAACAACAACCAAAAAGATATATGTACAAAGTAATGTGTCAAAAGGACTGGTAAATCATGTAAAAAAACTTTATATCTTGTATGATTTAATATTACTATTTATCAACGATTTGTATTCGTATCTTTAGAATTACTGAACACGTAGCCCAAGTATAATCACCGAGGTTGACTGTTTTCTAAATAGATAACTCTTTAGATTGTAAGTGTCTAAATTTAAATGGTTTCAAGGAAGTGTTAGACGTCGCATAGGAGTTGATCTATAATGATAGAGATGGCGTGTTAAGATGGCGTGTTAATACTTTTAGAACACAAAGCACAGAAAAAGCTGTTAAACAACAAAGCATCTAAAAATGCCGACACTGACCCACTCAGGTGGACGCGAATCCGGCTTATAGAACAGATATGTATTAAAAACAGACAATTATGTTTAGTAATAAAATATACAGACAGGAGCGTAATGACACTTACGAAAACTGATTTTGACAATTCTTATAAATTTATCGACGAATGATTTCAGTGAACCAGTAAATTATTGTTAGAATACGAAAACGTCCATTGATTCAAATTAGAACCGTTTAGCGGATAGATCGACATGCAGGTAAGTGTACGAAGTGATGAAAACTAAGTTCTTAGATGACAAGGAAACTGATATAAAAAGAACCGCCTCGCCCATACGCCACGGGGGCAGGAAATAATCACCGATTTGGCTTTGTGATACCTACAGGTTTAGCAGGTTTAATGTTACGTGGTCGTAAGCGCATCCCGAAAAACAGAATTACATATTCATGAATTATTTGGGGTCTAGGAACTAAATTTGCAAGAAATTGTAGGTTTCGGAAAATCAGTCTGCTGAATAGGTTTGATTTGTTTTGAATTTCGCGCAAAGCTACACGAGAACTATCTGCGCTAGCCGTCCCTAATGTTGCAGTGTAAGACTAGAGGGAAGGCAGCTAGTCATCACCACCCACTGCCAACTACTGGGCTACTCTTTTACCAACGAACAGTGGAATTGACCGTCACGTTATAACGCCACCACTGCTGAAAGAGCAAGCATGTTTGTTCTGACGGGGATTCAAACCCGCGACCCTCGGACTACAACTCGAGTGCGTTAATCACCTGGTCACGTCTGGCCCTGTTCAATTGAATAGCGTTTTGTTTTCTTATAACAAATACACTGCTTGCTGAACATTAATTGTAAAAATACAGCTGTACTGGATAACGGATTTTGAATGCTAATTAACTGAAGCCTAATCGAGACTAGGTCCTCTTGAGATAAATAGAAAATTTGTCATTTGAGTAAAAAACAAACTATTAGAGATTGGAACAGAAGTAGCAAAATCATTATACGACAGACAAGTTGAAATAACAACATTTTTCATTTGACCGAAGGATGGAATAACAAAATTCGTCATTTAAATTTAGAATTGAATAGATAACTCGTCATTAAGTTCACAATTAGAATGAAATATAAAAACTAAATATATAATAATTAAATATATATAAATATATGGAAATAATATATGTTGTCATTTGATCCGACGTTGGAATAGGATTAGAAAATTTAACTTATTAAATTGCTTTTAAGATATGTTAGGCTTAATTTTTTTACGCTTTATAGTGAGACCTTGTTAGACATTGGATCTTCACGTACCAATCACTTTTAACATAACATTTAATGTTATAGTTTTTTTTTTTTAAAAGTTGCCTCAGCAACATATGAAATGGTATTGTAGACGTTTAACACTTTACTACAAAGATCGATGTCAGCGATATGTTGACTGCTGTTGTCAACCATTTGATCCTGTGTTGACTACAACTGTCAACCATTCATGATCCTATATTGACTACCAGTGTCAACCGTTCGTGATTCTATGTTGACTGCTACTGTCAACCATTTGATCCTGTGTTGTCTACTACTGTCAACCATTCATGATCCTATATTGACTACCAGTGTCAACCGTTCGTGATTCTATATTGACTACTACTGTCAACCATTCATGATCCTATATTGAAGGCTACTGTCAAGCGTTCGTTATTCTATGTTGACCACTACTGTCAACTATTCGGGATCCTATATTCACTATTACTCTCAACCATTCATGATCCTATGTTGACCACTACTGTCAACCATTTAATCCTGTGTTGTCTACTACTGTCAACCATTCGTGATCCTATATTGACTATTACTGTCAACCATTCATGATCCTATGTTCACTATTCATGCTCCTATGTTTCACACTTCTGTAGAACGGTTGATGTTCTATAAATTGAACTATTCTCTGTTAATCAATGTGTTGCGTTCACTAGTATAAATTTTAATTGAGTTTTACCTTTTATAGAATTTTGAAATCATTATTTCCAAAGTAATTACAGATGAAAAGTCCATCTGTAAGATGTGTAAGTTTGGTATTTTTCTGTTTCCAGAGACGTATCTCAAGATACTTGTAAAATACATAAAATTAACATGTTTAGGATAAAGGAATACACGTGGCAACCTATTAAAGGTCCACCTGCGAACTAGACCAGATTCGCAGTCTTTGAGGTCATTTGTAAATCAACAACTAGAAATCCCATAATCCACCCCACACTTGCACACCCAACGCCCACACTGTAATATTGCACTAACAATAGTAAGCAGTGCTTTATTTTGTACGTGATAACCACTAATGTAGTTGTGTTCCTGTGTAACATTAGTAACACTGAACAGAGATGGAAGTGGGGAGGAATATATTCTTGCCCCAAGGCTTTCTTAAGCCTACATACGCCTCCGTATATCATTTAGTAAAGTAACGAAAGCTTGTTCTCGAGTAGAATACATTCTAATACAAAATTTCATAAGGAATGGACAACTTCATCAGGGAGTTGTCAGTGAGTATTATGATGATGGTAATGAATCCCAAAAATAATTATTAACACAACCATTCACACCCTGATGAAAAGTAGAAAACAATTTGACTTTCTAAATAGGTTATGTTATGGAATTTCTTAAACAAATGTATAACTGAATCAGTCGTGTCATGAAAGGCCCAGCGTGGCCAGGTGGTTAAGACGCTCGACTCGTAATCTGAGGGTCACGGGTTTGAATCCTTGTCACACCAAATATGCTCACCCTTTGAACCGTGGGAGCGTTACAATGTGACCATCAATCAAACTATTCGTTGGTAAAAGAGTAGCGCAAGAGTTGGCGGTGGGTGATGACTAGCCACCTTCTCTCTAGTCTTGCATTGATAAATTAGGGAAGGCTAGCGCAGGTAGCCCTCGTGTACCTTTGCGCGAAACTTAAAGAAACAAACAAACCTGTCATGGAAGTTTCCAAACAGCTTCCTCACTTCCTAAACCAGTCGTATTATCGAATTTGTAGAAAACATTTTGACTTTCCAAACTAGTAATTATAATGAATTTTAGACGAATGTCTCACTTCCTAAACTGGGCGTGTTATTGACTTTATTTTATTGTGTTTTACTTTTTTAACTTAATAATTTTGTGGTTCCTTTGAGAAATTGGTTTTGTAAAGCAAAGCAGATCCTTAGTTAAAAGAGTATACCGACGCACACACTTTACGGTATACCAGAATGTTCTATTGATATATCAATTAAGAATATTTCCAGCAAACCAATAATTAATATGATATCTTAGTTTAAGTTTCCCCAACCACCACTTCTTTACACTTGGTTTCTCTAAGAAACCAATAACTAATTTGATATTTTAGTTTAAGTTTCCCCAACCACCACTTCTTTACACTTAGTTTCTCTAAGAAACCAATAACTAATTTGATATTTTAGTTTAAGTTTCCCCAACCACCACTTATTTACACTTGGTTTCTCTAAGAAACCAATAACTAATTTGATATTTTAGTTTAAGTTTCCCACCACTTCTTTACACTTGGTTTCTTTGTTTGTTGCTCAACACAAAGCTAACCTTATATTTGTGTTACACAAACCTGTTTAAATGGAAGTTTCAACCTACACAAAATTATTATGCACTTAGGCTAAATGACCAGTTCTAAGATTATTAGGATATCAAATGTAGTCGTTTCTAATTTTAAACTACTGACTAGAGAGAGGGCAACAAGGAAGTCTACACACAGACAATCCCCTGTCCTGAACGGCCAACCTAATTAGAAAAGCAGGACTGACTGTCACTTTTAAAAGCATCTGCAGCTGAAAATGTGGAGCATGTTCAAAGACATCACGTCTTGAACCCCAGATTCTTCGCAGCCCAAAACTCTAAGTATTTGGACATGACCGAACTGTACATTACAAATCAAGCACTGAAATTTCAACTTTTCTGGTTACTGAAAACTTAAATCTCAGGAAGAATTTACAATACAGGAGATTGGTTGAAATATTTCGGATTTGTCGCTGTTGTAGCAAATGTATTAAACATATGGGCCATCCGAAAGGTATTAATTTATCAGACCTTAAAGTAAAGTGGTGCTATGCCTGTTAAGACTGGGAGAACATGACAGTTACAAGTTACAGGATTGTCCAACTTGTGTTGTCTTTCAAACTGTAATGGTATTCTTGTTTAGTCATAGGATGCGTAGCCTAGTGCTTGGCGTGTTAAAGACCATTCATGTTGCTATGAAATTGTAGTGTAGTGCTTGACATGTTACGGATCAGTCGCTTATAGTAAAAATGGACTGTTGCTGTTTTATAGTAAGAATGGACTGTAACTGTTTTATAGTAATAATAGATTGACAGTGGTTCTTAATACGAATAAACTCATAATATTTCGTAGTAAGTTGGTTGGTTTGTTTGGTGGTTTATGACACAAAATATGACCGTTTTATTTAATGCTGCACGAAGTGACACCAGTAATAAAACGTGTTTCTTTAATAATTTTATTTTGACAAGTCATAGTTGGTTGCTGCATATCTATAAATACGGCCCGGTATGGCCAGATGGTTAAGACACTCGACTCGTAATCTGAGGGTCGCGAGTTCAAATCCCTGTCACATCAAATATGCTTTCCCTTTCAGCCATGGGGGCGTTATAATGTGACGATCAATCCCACTATTCGTTGATAAAGGAGTAGCCCAAGAGTTGGCGGTGGGTTGTGATGACTAGCTTCCTTCCATCTAGTCTTACACTACTAAATTAGGGACGGCTAGCGCAGATAGTCCTCGTGTAGCTTTGCGCGAAATTAAAAAATAATCAGTAAATACCGTATGGAAAACCTATTTTTAGATATACATCAAGAACCTATTGCACAGTTTCCACATAGGGTATGATCAACGCATAAATTATGTCGTAAAAACTAGTTGTTACAAATTAAAATAAAGTACAAAAAGTTGTTTAGTTGGAAATTTGAACTTATGCCAGTACAGAACTGTTAATTTGTAGTGGTGCCCTGCAATTCCAAGCTAAAATGTAACACTGTAAATGGGGGTGAGAGCTGTCGCCTTCAATTATTTTGAGCCGTAACCCTCAAACTGTTCGTACTAGGGAAAGGTACTCGTGTTAAGGGTAGCATTAAAAGTAACTTTCGTTTGATGTTGGCTTTACGTATTTTGCCACCGACCTCCTCGCTGAGTTCATTTTTTATTTATGGCGTTAAGACTGCAAAATTCTAATGTCTGCCAGACTGTAGTCGTTCATACATCTGTTTCCCAGCTAAACTTTTTTTTTTCCCCTCTTAGTTCATCTACCCAAATTAATCTAAATTGGTTCAGCCAGTTACTCACAAGTTGGACACAGACAGACAGACAGACAACTCTGCTTTACTGACGTCAAAAAGTCACGTGATCCGTAATTTATTCCACCATTTTGGACGTAACGTTCTGATATTCGTCTTGGGAGAAAAAAATGGCAAATTTGTCTTCTAATATTGTGTAATCTGATCATACGAATTATCTCATCGATGTGTTCAAAGAAAGACACGTGAAAGAAAACCTGAACGATCCTTCAGTTTGAGATCTGTATCTTTTGTTAAAGGCGATGTTACCGCCATCATAGTTTTTTCAACATGTAAGACTTTATCGATTTCTGTAGTGATATGGATTACGGTTTATTACTGGAATGGAATGTTCGACGTCCAATATGGCGGCGTTGAATATAAAAGTCTTGTGACGTCACCTGCTAGACCTATATATGATATGACTACTCCTAGCAGTAGGAGAAGGGGAGCGTCCTCTGTTTCACTGTTACATAAAAAACAAGCACAATACAAATGTACTGTTGTTTTCCCTCACATGTAAGTCATTTTGGCTAACTACGTGAATTTATTAATATGTACATTTGAGTCTGGTTTCGAAAGCAATGTTGATATAAAACGGTATTGTAACAACATAAATAAGTGACAGTAATGACTGTATACGAAGTTACGTTTGTTTCTCTTTGATTACATTAGACTTAGAATAATTATTGTACTCGGAAGACTAAAATGAATCTACTTTCCTAAACCAGAAGGAAAAAATGTTTCTATCAGTTTGTATTAAGGTGAAGTACAGATTACTGGAACACGTTAATTGTTTAAAATTATTTTTTTTCTCTTGTCTTATAGTCTGCTATTGAAAAATCCCCATACTAGTAGCATCTAGGAGGTAAATCCCCATAATTTAGTCCGTAAAACTCTCGTTTGGCGTGCAAGAAGCAAAGATGCTTTGTTTGTTTTGAAAATTCGCAGATAGCTACTCATAGGCTGTCTCTAATTTTCAAGTGATGGACAAGAGAGAAGGCAGCTGATCAACATCACTCACTACCAACTCTTTTAACAACGAAAAGTGAGATTAACCTTCACTTTATAACGAAAATGATGATTAAAAAAGCTGGTTTAGTAGTTTGTTTTTTAGGTAAGGATATATACATCCTGATGTTGGATTATTCCAACATAATACATCATTTCCTTTAGCATCGTTCGTTTGTGTTTCCTGGTGGTTCTCGACATGTTCATCATCAGTTCAGTTTGTTCATACTTTAAGTGTGTTCTTCTCACTGTTTCAGGTGTTTATATAAGTGTTATGTCAGACTGCATCAGGGATTCACTGTCGCAAAGAGAGACTATCATTGTATTCATTAGATGGTTGGAGCGTGTAACCTGGGACTCATCAAGCTGGCTCGGTTCCTGGTGTAATTAGGCCCGGCATGTCCAGGTGGTTAAGGCACTCGACTAGTAGACTGAGGGTCACAGGTTCGAATCTCCGTCATGATTCGAAAACATGCTCGCCCTTTCAGCTGTGGGGGCGTTATAATGTGACAGTCAATCCAACTATTCATTGGTAGAAGAGTACTCCAAGAGTAGGCGGTGGGTGGTGATGACTAGCTGCCTTCCCTCTAGTCTTACACTACTAAATTATGGTTAACTAGCGCAGATAGCCCTCGTGTAGCTTTGCGCGAAATTCAAAACAAACCAATGAGTGTAATCAGCATAATCCCTAGTTACCACGTGCCGTTTGAGGCCACCCGAGGTTTTCTAGACGATAACTACGCCGTATCATTTATATGCTTTACCAACCTCACGTAGGACGTTTGTAGGCTGACTTATCCAAGTTCTGCAGAAATTCTATGACTCTGAGGTTAATTAAAAACAATTAAAAAAGTGCTGTGTGAAGTGCTACCTCTAGTGACAAACTAGGGGATAACGTTACAGCTTACTCAAAGAATAAACAATATAAACAGAATGTTGTTTTTGTTCGTGTTTTTTTTTTATGACATCAGTGATCGATAAAGACAAATTTATTAGTTCTGTTGCTTCACTCAGGCTTATCCGTTGAAAAATAAAAAGATAAAATTATATTGTAAATCGATAAACCAGCAAACAATGGCACTAAAAAAAAAACACTTTTGTTTTAGACAATATAAGTAACATTACTTTTGGCGCTACTATCTTTAGTCTAAGTTCTTTGTGTGTGTGTGCGTGCTTCAAAGTAACGTTGCGTTATTATATTTTTTTTCTGATGAATTTGTACTAACTAATGTAGTGTTTGGTTGTAGATCATTAGAATAGATTTCTGACAAAAGTTCAGTGTCATAGGGAATGGATTTGTTTTAGTTTTCTGGAAAGAGTTTGAGTGTGTGTGTGTGTTTTTCTTACACAAAGCCACGTCGGGCTATCTGCTGATTCGAACCCCTGATTTTAGCGTTGCAAATCTGAAGACTTATATCTGTCTCATCGGGGGACTTCTAGAAAATAACAACCACAAGAAACGCTTTTGCTTTATGGGAAGTGAATTGCCATACAGAATGTTTTTGTTTGCTGAGAAAGTAGCATGTCAACGAATGTTTTTGCTTTAGTTTGGAGGGTAACATCTTATACTGAATATATATATATATATATATATATAACCAAGTAGTAGAGCGTTGAAACATTGGTCTACAGAAAATTCTAACTTTAGTGTTTTGCTTAATATCTTCCACTTTTCGACAGTGAATACTTCACCACCAAATAGGTCTGGCATGGCCAGGTGGTTAAGGCACTCAACTTGTAATCTGAGGGTCGCGGGTTCGAACCAAACATGCTCGCCTTTCAACCGTGGGGGCGTTATAATGTGACAATCAATCCCACTATTCGTTAGTAAAAGAGTAGCCCAAGAGTTGGCGGTGGGTAGTGATGACTAGCTGCCTTCCCTCTAGTCTTAGACCGCTAAATTAGGGACGGCTAGCGCAGACAGCCTTCGTGTACCTTTGCGCGAAATTCAAAAACAAACCAAACAAACCAATCGCCCCAAATTTTCACAAGGATCACATAGCTGTGTTCTCCATAGGGTATAACTTGAAACTCGAGTTTCAATGTGAGTTTGAATGGTTGTTGACAGTTACTTTAAGGTTAATGACTGTTGTATCATACACTTAAAAGTTAAATCTGATTGGTTATTGCTTATTTTATAACCCATTCCAGTACCTGATGGTTTTATCACACAGTTCAAAATTTAACTCGTATTTCTGTTTTTCACCACTTAACGTATTCCCGCTGATGGTGGTTTTATCATACAGTTCAGTGTTCATTTTGATTGTTTGTTTTTAGTCTGTAACGTAGTTGGATTATGTTGATTTTATTCCATATATTCAGTTAATTTAATAGGAGCTTTTGATTTTTTTACAAAGCTGTTAAATTTAAATTATTTCAAAAAGTTAACTGTACAATTTTTTTTAAAATAACAGTGATGTCATTAGTCGTTAAATTTGTCACAGTGATGTTACAAATAATGTACTAGCTTAAGGTGGAGCTATTGACTTCTGAAAACAAACAATAGTCGCACGTGCTTCTCCAAAAACAAACCTAGTTCTGTTATAAAGTTGTATACGTCATAAAAGAATATAAATTCCTAGAAGGTTTTCAATGTTCCTTTCTTGAATTTTCAAATGCTCAGTGAAATGTCATTCTAAACCCATTTTAAGTACCAAATCCATTTTTCAAACCAAAATATTTTGAATCGAATTTTAGTACAAAAACACTCTCGGTTGAATCTTAATACCACAACATCCTCAGTTGGTTCTTAATATCAAACCACCTTCAAACACTTTTTATTATCTAACCATCCTTAACCAGTCTTTAGTGCCACAACATCCTCAGTTGGTTCTTAATACCAAAACATTATCAGTTGGTTCTTAGTATCAAACCACCTTCAAACAGTTTTTATTATCTAACCATCCTTAACCAGTCTTTAGTACCACAACATCCTCAGTTGGTTCTTAATACCAAAACATTGTCAGTTGGTTCTTAGTATCAAACCACCTTCAAACAGTTTTTATTATCTAACCATCCTTAACCAGTCTTTAGTACCACAACATCCTCAGTTGGTTCTTAATACCAAAACATTGTCAGTTGGTTCTTAGTATCAAACCACCTTCAAACAGTTTTTATTATCTAACCATCCTTAACCAGTCTTTAGTACCACAACATCCTCAGTTGGTTCTTAATACCAAAACATTGTCAGTTGGTTCTTAGTATCAAACCACCTTCAAACAGTTTTTATTATCTAACCATCCTTAACCAGTCTTTAGTACCACAACATCCTCAGTTGGTTCTTAATACCAAAACATTGTCGGTTGGTTCTTAGTATCAAACCACCTTCAAACAGTTTTTATTATCTAACCATCCTTAACCAGTCTTTAGTACCACAACATCCTCGGTTGGTTCTTAATACCAAAACATTGTCAGTTGGTTCTTAGTATCAAACCACCTTCAAACAGTTTTTATTATCTAACCATCCTTAACCAGTCTTTAGTACCACAACATCCTCAGTTGGTTCTTAATACCAAAACATTGTCGGTTGGTTCTTAGTATCAAACCACCTTCAAACAGTTTTATTATCTAACCATCCTTATCCAGTCTTTAGTTCCACAACATCCTTAGTTGGTTCTTAATACCAAAACATTGACATTCGAATGCTAGCATCAAAATGTTTCTCCATCAATTCGTAACACGAGCTAATGTCAAACGACTCAGATGTTGTTAGTAGATTCTGATTACGAAACGTTATTATTCTATAGCTAATAACGAGACGTCTTTAAGTGATTTTAACACGAGATATCAATAAGCGATTCTAAATACAACACACTGTTGATCGATTCTTTATAAGAAACATAAAACATCTACAGACTGTAACTTCAGCAACGAGTTACAGATTCATATGGATTACAGTCGAACTTAAGTTTTTGCACATTAGAAATCTTTATAACAAAGCTTTGCACATCCGCCACGCTTCTAATTATGCTGTTTACAGTCGTTTATCAAGTTGTCAAGGTTCTCTTCACACTGCCAAACATATTTATCCACCACTGTATTTTAATTAATCAAACATTGTTATTAAAAGTTTTCAATAGAACGTTTCCAATAAGTTGTGCTACGATGGTGGTCACTCGTATTTCATTAGCTAAAAGAAAATGAACAACGAAAAAACATTGTTTTCACCAATACAAGGCTTAGTGGGAAGGTACATAAATTATAATTTTTCACCAATGAGATTTATCCTATTACATTTTAAAATTAGATATATTTACTTTATGGTAAATTCTACACTCTTGTTACGATTATGGGATTTTAAATTTTACAGACAACAAAAATTCACGACCTTTTCTAACATTCCCGTCAACACCTTAATCCTTTAACTACTGCTTAAGGGCGCCGGCATGGCCAGGTGGTTAGACCGCTCGACTTGTAATCTGAGGGTCACAGGTTCGAATCATCGTCACACCAAATATGCTCTCCCTTTCAGCTGTGGGGGCGTTATAATGTTACCATCAATCCCACTATTCGTTTAGCAACCCAAGAATTGGCGGTGGGTGGTGATGACTAGCTGCTTTCCCTCTAGTCTTACACTACTAAATTAGAAACTGCTAGCGCAGATAACCCTCGTGTAGCTTTTCGTGAAATAAAACAAATGCCAATATTACTTAAGGTAACAAAATATAGCAAGGAAACCATTATTATCGTATTGGCCCGATTATAGGAAGATCTCGAATATAAGACAACCCTCATTTTCAGAAACCATGGGAAAAAAAAAAACAGAGTGTCATAACATCATTTTAGGTCAACAAAATCAATACTATAACTGAACAGCCTGCGACCACTTTGCCGAACATCTGGTGCGCATGCGTAGAAGAATGTTATCTGAACATTTCAGGAATGGTACAGGCTAGGTAGGAGGAAGAAGTATGTGATCAGCCGCGATTATAAGGCGACTATGAATTTCACAACCTAATTGTTGATAAAAAAAAGTCACATTATAATTGGACCAATGTGGTAATTTAAATGCTTACTATCATTAAAGCGAGCTGTACAACACTATGTTCTTTATTTTACTTACACGTATTTCTTTTAATTACTTTAATTCTCAAATTTCATTTTCTGGTCACTTCTTTGTTAACATCTTATCATTGTTGTGATCTTTATCAAACCTGATTGTCGACTAGTTCTTAAAACATAGGTGTACTTATTTATTACTTCCGTTCGCCCTCTTTGAAAACTAACCTGCTATTCCACGTATAGTTCAGTCTAATCTATTATATTAGATAAGTTTCATGCTAAGTTTAGTAAATTATTTTCCTTTTATTACACTTAATTTATTTATCTAATTATGAATGTTTCTAATTTACTGTACGATCTTACTAGTTGTTCAATATGTTATTTTTTAATTTCTATATTCATACACGTCAGTTTTTTGGTGTATTACTCGAATCTGTCGTTAAAAAAAAACAGTTAACATGTGTCTTAGTTGTTAAGTTACTCTCAAGTTATACTGTCTGAGCCGTTTAATGGGCTTTCGTTGGTCACTGAACGTTGTCAGGATAGATTATATAATATACTGCGTGTACCATTGTCACGCTTTCCAAGAGACGTGGAATCGGTGATAACGCGTGAAGCCAACAAAGAGTTTTTATGTGTTTCGTAAGTACTTGGATTCTTTCTCTAATGTTCATGTCATTAACAGTATTTGTTAAAACATTTTATTTGTCTAACATACACAAGTATATGTAATCTAAAAGAATTATTTTCCATTCCTAGCTGAGTATATGTATTTAGGACGAAACCTGATATCCTAAATTTGCTTAGCTTCGTCAGCGAAGGTTCCCAGGAAATGAGACAATGCATTCTAATCTAAATGAATAGAACGACAGATGAAATTAGATATATTTACTGCCAGAGGTTAAGTTTTAGTTTTGATCTATGTAAGTAACTGGCTTAGGTATTTTTCTGTCAAATCCTCACAACGTAATATTACTAATTGACAGTTAACGCGAAACACTGTCAGCTCATTCTGAAACAAAACATTGTCAGACTATTCATAATATGAAACATTCTTAGTTCATTCTTACTAAAAAACAGAAACAGTTCATTCTTAAAACAAAGAACTTACCTGCTAGTCTTTCTGGCGAGTTATGATCATTACAATTATGTCACAGGAAATCCTTTACAACTTGTATTAATGTAGTTTTTAACTAATCTCTGTAGACTAGATGTAAACATTGGTTTTAATGTTATTTATGTTATCTATTAACAATTAAACTTTGTTTTATTTTACCTTAATTTCCTTTTATGAATTTTACTAATTTCACTTTAATTTTAACTTTTTACCGGATGTTTGGAGCAGATAGCTTAGTTGCTTTGCGACATAAAACACCAAATAAGCCAACCAACTTACTACGAAACATTATGAGTTTATTCTAATTAAGAACCACTATCAATCTATTATTACTATAAAATAGTAACCGTCCATTCTTACTACGAAACATTATGTGTTTATTCTTATTATGAACCACTGCCAATGTATTATTACTATAAAACAGTGACAGTCCATTCTTACTATATAACAGTAACAGTCCATTCTTACTACGAAATATTATGAATTTATTCTTATTAAGAGCCACTGTCAATCTATTACTACTATAAAATAGAGACAGTCCGTTCTTACTACGAAATATTATGAGTTTATTCTAATTAAGAACCATTGTCAATCTATTATTACTATAAAAAAGTAACAGTCTATTCTTACTATAAAATAGTAACAGCCCATTCTTACTACGAAATATTGTGAATTTATTCTAATTAAGAACCACTGTCAATCTATTATTGCTATAAAACAATAACAGTCCATTCTTACTATAAAACAGTAACAGTCCATTTTCACTACGAAATATTGTGAGTTTATTCTTATTAAGAATCACTGTCAATCTATTATTACTATAAAACAGTCAATTCTCACTATAAAACAGTAACAATTCATTCTTACTATAAAACAGTAATAGTCCATTCTTACAACGAAATACTATGAGTTTATTCTGATTAAGAACCACTGTCAATCTATTATTACTATAAAACAGTAATAGTCCATTCTTCCAACGAAATATTATGAGTTTATTCTTATTAAGAACCACTGTCAATCTATTATTACTATAAAACAGTAATAGTCCATTCTTCCAACGAAATATTATGAGTTTATTCTTATTAAGAGCCACTGTCAATCTATTACTACTATAAAAGAGTGACAGTCCATTCTTATTATAAAACAGTAACAGTCCATTCTTATTACCAAATATTATGAGTTTATTCTTATTAAGAACCACTGTCAATCTATTCTTACTATAAAACAGTAACAGTCCATTTTTATTATAAAACAGTAACAGTCCATTCTTACTTCGAAATATTATGAGTTTATTCTTATTAAGAACCACTGTTAATCTGTTATTACTATAAAACAGTCCATTCTTACTATAAAACAGTAACAGTCCATTCTTACTTCGAAATATTATGAGTTTATTCTTATTAAGAACCACTGTTAATCTATTATTAATATAAAACAGTAACAGTCAATTCTCACTATAAAACAGTAACAATTCATTCTTACTATAAAACAGTAATAGTCCATTCTTACAACGAAATACTATGAGTTAATTCTTATTAAGAGCCACTGTCAATCCGTTATTACTATAAAACAGTAACAGTTCATTTTTACTTCGAAATATTATGAGTTTATTCTTATTAAGAACCACTGACAATCTATTATTAATATAAAACAGTAACAGTCAATTCTTGCTACCAAACAGTAACAATCCATTTTTACTATAAAACAGTAATAGTCCATTCTTACTACGAAATACTATGAGTTTATTCTTATTAAGAACCACTCTCAATTTATTATTACTATAAAACAGTGACAGTCCATTCTTACTACGAAATATTATCAGTTTATTCTAATTAAGAACCACTGTCAATCTATTATTACAATGAAACAGTAACAGTCCATTCTTACTATAAAACAGTAACAGTTTATTCTTACTATAAAACAGTAACAGTCCATTCTTACTACGAAATATTATGAGTTTATTCTTATTAAGAACCACTGTCAATCTGTTATTACTATAAAACAGTAATAGTCCATTTTTGCTTCGAAATAATATGAATTTATTCTAATTAAGAACCACTGTCAATCTATTATTACTATTAAACAGTAACAGTCCATTCTTTCTACGAAACTTTATTTGTGTTATCTTACTATGAACCACTGTCAGTCCATTATTACCATAAAACACTGTCAATTTCTTTTTACTTGACGATATTCTCTGTTCATCTGTGTTATGAAACATTGTCAGTCCATTCGTGCTATTTAGTATTGGTAGTTCTTGCTATGAAACATTGTCAGTCCATTCGTGCTATTTAGTATTGGTAACTCTTGTTATGAAACATTGTCAGTCCATTCGTGCTATTTAGTATTGGTAACTCTTGTTATGAAACATTGTCAGTCCATTCGTGCTATTTAGTATTGGTGGTTCTTGCTGTGAAACATTGTAAATCCGTTCTTACTACGAAACGTTATTAGTGTATTCTTACCAGGAACCACTGTCGGTCCATTATTACTACGAATCATTTTCATCTGTTCTTTCTGAGAAACTCTGTTAATCAGTTCTTTTTACAAAATATTCTGATTCCATTCTTATTATGAAAACTGTCAGTCCATTCTCACAATGCAACATTTCATGTTTTATTATGGTATATTGTCAGTCAAATTTTAAGAGATAACCTACTTCAATACGTATACAAACAAACTTGTATCTGGTGAGTGACTGTATTTTCATTCCACTTACTATATATTATAAGGAAGAAATCTTTCTGTTTTCTTTATCCTGAAAGTAAAATAAGAAAGAATTTTAAAGATTCCTGGTGCTACAAGTCACTTGACAGAAGTTAGATTACCAAGACCTTGGTAGGTGGGGTTGAGTCAAGGTTTCTTCAGTTTATCATGATTAAACATGATCATTGGTGATGTGTCTAAAACTCAATAACACACTGCTTGAAGGAATGGCATATCACGTTCTGTCCTTAATCAAGTTCTAGAACAATCTCTTCCGTTCTCTGTAGGTCCAAAACTTTGTGTTATCACAGCAGACAGACAATTACTTATTGAACTCTGTTATGGCGTCATAACAAACTTACTGTTAACTACTGACTTCTGTTGTGGTGTAATGGCAGACTTACAGCTACTTACTGACTTCTGTTGTGATGTAATGGCAGACTTACAGCTACTTACTGACTTCTGTTGTGATGTAATGGCAGACTTACAGCTACTTACTGACTTCTGTTGTGGTGTAATGGCAGACTTACAGCTACTTACTGACTTCTGTTGTGATGTAATGGCAGACTTACAGCTACTTACTGACTTCTGTTGTGGTGTAATGGCAGACTTACAGCTACTTACTGACTTCTGTTGTGGTGTAATGGCAGACTTACAGCTACTTACTGACTTCTGTTGTGGTGTAATGGCAGACTTACAGCTACTTACTGACTTCTGTTGTGGTGTAATGGCAGACTTACAGCTACTTACTGACTTCTGTTGTGGTGTAATGGCAGACTTACAGCTACTTACTGACTTCTGTTGTGGTGTAATGGCAGACTTACAGCTACTTACTGACTTCTGTTGTGGTGTAATGGCAGACTTACAGCTACTTACTGACTTCTGTTGTGGTGTAATGGCAGACTTACAGCTACTTACTGACTTCTGTTGTGGTGTAATGGCAGACTTACAGCTACTTACTGACTTCTGTTGTGGTGTAATGGCAGACTTACAGCTAATTACTGACTTCTGTTGTGGTGTAATGGCAGACTTACAGCTACTTACTGACTTCTGTTGTGATGTAATGGCAGACTTACAGCTACTTACTGACTTCTGTTGTGGTGTAATGGCAGACTTACAGCTACTTACTGACTTTTGTTGTGGTGTAATGGCAGACTTACAGCTAATTACTGACTTCTGTTGTGGTGTAATAGCGCACTTACAATTACTTACTAGATTCTGTTGTGATGTCATAACAGACAGTTACTTACTGACTTCTGTTCTCATATAATAGCAAACTTACAGTTATTTACTGACTTCTGGTGTGATGTAATAACAATCTCTGTCACATTCTGACTTTTGATGTGACGTCGCTTACAGTTATTATGGTGTGAACGCCTTTCATAAGCTGACGAAGCAAGATTGCAATTGATTATATGTGTCATAAAACATTAGTTTTAAGTATATTGTAGTTTTTAACACCACTTTCTTTATCTCGTCCATTAGAGATTTTCAAGGATTAAATTATTATATAATAATGGTATTTCAGCCACACTATGCCCACCATATCCATCGTCGACGGCACATTTCATTGAATCCAGAGCTCTTCCGAACGGTTGGCACACAACAAACACAGTTGTGGTCGAAACATTTGTTGCAACAACGATAGCTGTGGTCAGAACGCCTTTTACAAGCTCGCGAAGCATGAATATAATTAGTTATACTTGCCATATATCTCAAACTTCTCCTAGCTGCAAATTTTAAAAAGTAGCTCAGATTTTGAAATTATTAGCTGCATACAAGATTTTTTATTATTCACTCTTTTGTCTTGTTAAGAATCGTATGACAAATTAATTTTATTTGTAGAATATTTTACTCGGAATCCTGTATTTAGATAGACATTACACACTATTCGTTAGTAAAAGAGTAGCCCAAGTGTCGTCGGTAGGTGGTGAAGACCAGCTGTAGGAGCGTTATAAACTAACGGCCAATCCCACTATTCATTTGTAAAAGAGTAGTCCAAGAGTCGGTGGTGGGTGGTAATGACTAGCTGCCTTCCCTTGGGGACGGCTAGCGCAGATAACCCTCATGTAGCTTGGTGCGATAATTCAAAACAAACAAACAAATAGTGGCTCAGCGGTAAATCTCTGAACTTAAAAAACAACTAAAAATCGAGTTTTGATACTCGTGGTGGGCACAACACAAGAACCTGTTCGTGTAGCTTTGCATTTAATAACAAACATTTAAACTTTAATTAATATTGTGTTGTAAACAAAGCCTCTTAGATCTAAGTTATATGTGTCGAAGATAAAAGAAAAGAGTCATGGAAAACTTTGCACATTAGACGAAGCTCTTCGGAAATGTGTAACACGCGCTGTAAGGGGTACCATTAACATCAACATGTGTTAAAAGCCAGAGGTACTATTAAACATTAGAATGTGTATTAAAGAACAGAGGTACCATGTAACATTAGCGTGTGTATTAAAGAATAGAGGTACTATGTAGCATCAGCGTGTGTATTAAAGAATAGAGGTACCATGTAACATTAGCGTGTGTATTAAAGAATAGAGGTACCATGTAACATTAGCGTGTGTATTAAAGAATAGAGGTACTATGTATCATTACAATGACGTACGATAAGTACTATTTTTAATTTTACAGTGACCCAGAATTTATTGATTATATGTTTCATCTCGGATTTATGAACTTAAAGTTCAAAAAAAGTATTTCAGCTTGTCAGATACGCTCGTATATTCACTAGACTTCCAAGCCTAGTATAAGAAAGAAAATTAATGTTACGTTTTCTGTACGTAAACACTGATATAACAATGAAAATAAGTACAATCACTTCATTTAACAGTAAAAACAGTTTTACAGTGTAATTTGTTCACAGTTGTAAGTATCACTTTGAACTTAAAAGAACTAATGTTTCAATTTCGTAAGCATGCAACATTATTTATGATTATTTTTTTAAGTTTCAGTTTTGTTTACTTTTTTGGTTGTGCAGGATGAATTCCATCCGTTTATTGAGGCTCTCCTGCCTCATGTTAAAACATTCTCCTACATGTGGTTTAATCTGCAAGCTACCAAGCGGAAGTACTTCAAGAAGCATGACAAACGTATGTCTGTGGAAGAAGAGAGGAGGTGTAAGGAGGACCTACACGTAAATATCACGTTTTATTTTATCCTTTATGATTACAAAAACCACGTGTCGATTAGCGCCATCTTGGTTAGCTTACCACTTCCGTTTCGTATCTGTAATCTTTGTTAGACTTTGTCAGAAACTGTTGAGGAATATCCTATAGATTTATATTTCTATTTATTAACCGTAATGTTTGACTTTATCAGAAATTTTTGAGGAGTGTCCCATGGGTTTTCATTTATTTTATTAACTGTAATGTTTGTTTGACTTTATCAGAAACTGTTGAGGAGTATCCTGTGGATTTCCATTTCTGTTTATTAACTGTAATGTTTGTTTGACTTTATCAGAAACTGTTTAGGAATATCCTGTGGATTTCCATTTCTGTTTATTAACTGTAACGTTTATTTGTCTTTATCAGAAACTGTTGAGGAGTATCCTGTGGATTTCCATTTCTGTTTATTAACTGTAATGTTTGTTTGACTTTATCAGAAACTGTTGAGGAGTATCCTGTGGATTTCCATTTCTGTTTATTAACTGTAATGTTTGTTTGACTTTATCAGAAACTGTTTAGGAATATCCTGTGGATTTCCATTTCTGTTTATTAACTGTAATGTTTATTTGTCTTTATCAGAAACTGTTGAGGAGTATCCTGTGGATTTCCATTTCTGTTTATTAACTGTAATGTTTGTTTGACTTCATCAGAAACTGTTTGGGAATATTCTATAGATTTTTATTTCTGTTTATTAACTGTAATGTTTGTTTGACTTCATCAGAAACTGTTTAGGAATATCCTGTGGATTTCCATTTCTGTTTATTAACTGTAATGTTTGTTTGACTTTATCAGAAACTGTTGAGGAGTATCCTGTGGATTTCCATTTCTGTTTATTAACTGTAATGTTTGTTTGACTTCATCAGAAACTGTTTGGGAATATCCTGTGGATTTCCATTTCTGTTTATTAACTGTAATGTTTGTTTGACTTCATCAGAAACTAGCTAAGTCTGGTAATTGACATTAATGTGTTTATTCTGTATCCAGAGGAAAAACGAAACGAGACAATCGGAACATCGGCTATTTCATCCAGTAGCACATTCTTTTACCCAAACAGTTTAATTATATTTTAGTTGCTGCTAACTGTCGTACATAGTAATCATTTCTTTGTGTGATAAATCTTGATTAATCAAACTGAAGACACACAGATACTCATAAAATCCTGTCTTAAATGTGAACCACGTTTTTCAACATTTTGGGAGAACTGAATAAAATTCTTGTTACGAAAAACTGCTTTATCTAAATCTGAAATAATGGGGCTGTTCGAGGCTATTATCGTACATGGTAGTAAAATTAATGGGCCCGGGAAATCCCCGGAAACTGGAGAAAAACAGATAAATGTTGTGCCAAATCTATCCTTTACCTAAACTTGTTTCTTTGATTTTATTATAGGTGATGTACACGAGAGTTGTCAGCTAGAAATTTCTTTCACATCGAAGGATCTTCTTTTCTGATAATCATTGGTCCGTAACAATTTGAAATGAACTTTTAATGACGTCTAAAAGAAATGTTAGACTTAATAACTGGTTTACCTAGCGTGCGGTAACATGATTTATAAACGTCGCCTGGTTCGACCATCCACGAGTAGTGTAGGTTTGTTGGAATTGTTACTACCGATTGCCCCCCCCCCCGTCAACCGTCATATTAGAATAATCTACCTCTGTGTATATATTTCCACGCCCTTTTGTATGTAAGAAGATACCCGTAAGGTCTGGTCTAAAACACTGACCTCCAATCAGAAATTAATTTCATAGCTCATTTTATGGTTTATTATGCATGTTAACGTATCTTTCAACTTTATGTATTAAACAAAATCTATCGGTATTGTTTTTGATAGTCGAAACTAAGACAAAATGTATTTAACATTTTTAAGTGTATGTCAGTACTTATTCCAGTCCTCTGTTTATTGGGTGATCGACTTATGGAACGACTTATGTCTTAATCTGATATTCAGTATTATTCTGATGTTGTTAATCGTTTGTATGTTACTGATTATTGAAGAAATAGACAGGATTAAATGTACGGTATAGAAGGATATAAATAACATTGCGGCATTTAAGGGAAAATAGGTAAAAGCAAATCGTATATTATAATCTAAAATAAATGTTATTAAAAGCTTTTTTTATTTTTGGTTATTTTTTATGAGAGGTACAAAGCAACTTAATGATACGTTTGTGCAATGCTCACCACGGGAATCGAAACCTGGTTTTTAACGTTGTAAGCAGCCTTCAGACTTGGGGGGTTTATGAAAAGCAGCCAATAAACTACTAGCATAATGAATTTAGAAATAATTTATGGATAGATAGAAGCAGAATACAATACTAAATGAGAAGTGAAAAAACAACAGAATTTAAGAGGAAATCCGTGAAAAATAAAAAAAAAAGGACCACAGTTAATGGGAAATATATTAGAGCTAAACAATAAACCAGAATTTAAGAATATATTTATGAACAACAAATAATAGACCAGAATGTAAGGGGAATTTTATGACAAATAAGTAATAGACCAGAATGTAAGGGGAAATTTTATGAGAAACAAGGAATATAGCAGAATGTAAGGGGAAATTTTATGAGAAACAAGGAATATACCAGAATGTAAGGGGAAATTTTATGAGAAATAAGTAATAAACCAGAATGTAAGGGGAAATTTTATGAGAAATAAATAATAAGACCAGAATGTAAGGGGAAATTTTATGGGAAACAAGGAATATACCAGAATGTAAGGGGAATTTTATGACAAATAAGTAATAGACCAGAATGTAAGGGGAAATTTTATGAGAAACAAGGAATATAGCAGAATGTAAGGGGAAATTTTATGAGAAACAAGGAATATACCAGAACGTAAGGGGAAATTTTATGAGAAATAAGTAATAAACCAGAATGTAAGGGGAAATTTTATGAGAAATAAGTAATAAACCAGAATGTAAGGGGAATTTTATGACAAATAAGTAATAGACCAGAATGTAAGGGGAAATTTTATGAGAAACAAGGAATATAGCAGAATGTAAGGGGAAATTTTATGAGAAACAAGGAATATACCAGAATGTAAGGGTAAATTTATGAGAAATAAGTAATAAACCAGAATGTAAGGGGAAATTTTATGAGAAATAAATAATAAGACCAGAATGTAAGGGGAAATTTTATGGGAAACAAGGAATATACCAGAATGTAAGGGGAATTTTATGAGAAACAAGGAATATACCAGAATGTAAGGGGAAATTTTATGAGAAATAAGTAATAAACCAGAATGTAAGGGGAAATTTTATGAGAAATAAATAATAAGACCAGAATGTAAGGGGAAATTTTATGGGAAACAAGGAATATACCAGAATGTAAGGGGAATTTTATGACAAATAAGTAATAGACCAGAATGTAAGGGGAAATTTTATGAGAAACAAGGAATATAGCAGAATGTAAGGGGAAATTTTATGAGAAACAAGGAATATACCAGAATGTAAGGGGAAATTTTATGAGAAATAAGTAATAAACCAGAATGTAAGGGGAAATTTTATGAGAAATAAGTAATAAACCAGAATGTAAGGGGAATTTTATGACAAATAAGTAATAGACCAGAATGTAAGGGGAAATTTTATGAGAAACAAGGAATATAGCAGAATGTAAGGGGAAATTTTATGAGAAACAAGGAATATACCAGAATGTAAGGGTAAATTTATGAGAAACTAAATAATAGATCGGAATGTAAGGGTAAATTTATGAAAAACAATCAATAGGTCAAAATATAAAGGGTAAATTATGCAAAGCAAATAACAGGCTAGAATTCAAAGGGGAATTTATGAAAAGCAAAACAAATAGACCAGAATTTAAGGAGAATTTTATAAAAAAAACAAATAATAGACCAGGTTTTAAGGGTAAACATACAAAAACCTAAAGATGTACCGAAATGTACGAAGAGATATCACTTCAAGAAAATAGCAAATCAGTTTGTAAGAGAAACCTAACGAAGAGCAAATAATAGACAAGAAAACGAAAGAAACTAATGGAAGAAGGAAAATATTCTAGAATGTTTGGGAAATTATCATAGATTCGTTTTTATATAACGTACTTTAAGCGTATACTCGGTGTTTATAAAATCTTTATTCAGTGGGTGTCATTACAAGAGTTTCTGAAATCACTAAGGAAGATAGAAATTGACGAACGTACTTTTATAGAGTCCAAGCACATCTTATGTTAAGAAAGACAGTCACAGATTGTTAATAGTAAACCAGTAAATAAATAACAGTTAATACATAAGTAACAGCGTTACGTAATCAAATTTGTCATGGTGAACTATATTTTTATCCATTACCAGAACTAAGAATGCTAAGTTGTGTGTTTATATTAAACTAATTTTACCGTCTGTTGCCGAGACGGGCCGAGTAAAGATGGTGTCACGGTCAACTCAATCTTTGCATTACTGTAGTTGCTAGGAAACATAATTGTTGCTCAACAAGTTTTGATTTGTTATAAAACATCAGTCAGATAGAAGGAAATAATTTGTTATAAATTCATTTTTTAAGGATGAAGCACGCATACATTTTACATTAAAAAATCTATAATAGTGAACATATTTGTAACTTTTCCATTTTTATCTTACAAGTATTACTTTTTAAAAAAATTAGTTGTTTTTGTTTCTGTGAAGTTAAGCACGAAGCAACACAATGGACTGCCTGTTCTCTGCCAACCACGGGTATCGAAATCCGAATCCTATCGTTATAAGTCCATAGGCACATCATTGTGCCACTAGGGGGCCAGTTGTTTACTTAAACGTAATCGCTCTTGTGAGTTTTAGCCTGTAACACATCTAAGTATGTAAAATCAGGAGTTCAGTTCCCGACGATGAACACTGCAGACAGCCTAATGTGACTTTCCCAAAAAATAACAAAAAAAAATAACAGATGATAAATTGTTATTTATCTTTTTAATGTTAGATCTCAGTGACAATTTTTATTACTATTCTATGTTATCCGTAAGTAAACAAAAAATATTGTTGAGTAACATCTTAACAGAAACAAGTAATCTTATTAATATACTAAAACGACTCACTGTGGTAATGGAAAACGGCATGTATGGTTTGGAAGGTTCCTCCGTGAATTCAAAAAAATTGATACTTGTAAGAAATGTAATATGGAGACCTAATTTTCTATCAAGCGTCTGCTGCAAGGAGGACTTAGTCCCTTGAAATTTCATAAGTAACTCTCTTCAGTTTTAATCTTGGCTATTTGTTATGACCAAGGATATCGAGAAGTTGTGTACTTGTTTTGTTGTGCCTGTTCTACCACCATCACCGAGATATATCCCTACAACTTCCAAAGCCTCACAAATATCATGTACTAGATGGAACTGATGAGGACTGGAATTCTACTGAAGAGAGGTGCATATGATAAGGACTGGGGATTCTATTGATGAGAGGTGCAGATGGTGAGGACTGAGATTCTACTGACGAGAGGTGCAGATGATGAGGACTGGGATTCTGTTGATGAGAGGTGCAGATGGTGAGGACTGAGATTCTACTGACGAGAGGTGCAGGTGATGAGGGCTGGGATTCTGTTGATGAGAGGTGCAGATGATGAGGACTGATAATTTACTGATGAGAGATGCAGCTGATAAGAACTAGGATGCATTGATGAAAGTTGTATCTAGTTAAATGAAAGTATTCTAGATGCATTAGAATACTAGTTGGATTAAATGGGACCGAAGTTTGTCTTAATTTAATTCACACGCAACCCATACTCATGTCTTGCTGACAGTTTTGTTTGTGCTGGCCTCCATAATGCAATATGACGTAAATATATCAACATGTGAGCCGACGTGTGTTAATAAACATTTTTTTCTATAAATATTTTAGTAATAATTGAGTTATAAAGTATACTATGATCAATATATATTGACAGGTACTCACACGCTAGTGATCACCTTGAGAAATATGAAGTGTTTATGCTAAAGTCTCCTCGCATTCAATAGGAACCATTTGGGTCCCTAGTCTACGTCGTAGCTTTGAAGGTGTTTTACCACTGCGAACATTTTTGTATTTCAAGAAAAACTGTTGAGTGGAAGGTATTGTTTTCAAGCACTGGGGTTCTAAATTTAGAATTATTTAATTAAACAAATCGCACATCTCAAAGTAAAGCAAACTGAAAGAGTTCAAACAATTGAATTTTTTTATTTTTAACCTGTTTCTAAATACTCAATAGAAATGTAAGCTTCTGAAACGTCCACTGTGTCCCAGAGAACGTGATAACAAACTATCCCTATGTGAAAAAGCTGGAAATGTCGTGTATGCACGAGTCTCATTCGTCGAACAGCTGGACTAACTTTTCATTTTCATAGGTCAGTAACACATTGACCTCTACACTTAAACCCGAAGGTAATTATTTAATTATTAACTATCCAGTTTTTGTTTATCTCGTCACGGTAAAGACGTTAAAGTACGTATTAAAATAACTATTCACTGACTTGTTCAATACATTTATGATTACGCCACCTACATAGATGAGAAGTAAAAATGCATTCACTATATAATTTAATATACTATTCTGATTAGATGCTTTTGTTTGTTTGTTTTTGAATTTCGCACAAAGCTACTCGAGGGCTATCTGTGCTAGCCGTCCCTAATTTAGCAGTGTAAGACTAGAGGGAAGGCAGCTAGTCATCACCACCCACCGCCAACTCTTCGGCTACTCTTTATCAACGAATAGTGGGATTGACCATGACAATATAACGCCCCAACGGCTCAAAGGGCGAGCATATTTGGAGTTATGGGGGATTCGAACCCGCGACCCTCGGATTACGAAGTGCACGCCTTAACGCGCTAGGCCATGCCCTGATTAGATGCAATACAAAGTCGTAAACTGGCTTACAATAATTAGATTGCATTAATTCATCATATTGGTATCATCGCTCTTACAATATTTTCAGCCGTAATCGGAATATCTCTTGAGGATCGGCCAACTTAGGACTCGTAGGTTGTTGTTTTCTTTGTACACTACGGGTTGTCTGCGCTATGCCCGCCTCAGAAAATCAAATCCCGGCTTTTTGCTTTATAATTCTGTAAACTTACCGCGGATCTCTCTTATCGAAGGTCGAATATTGAGGTTAGTCCTAAATTCATGCACTAAGCTACAATTCAAAGTAATACAAATAATAAGTATTAAAAAAATATTTTTAGTGAAATTAAATAAACACACTTAAATGAAGTTAAATAAGTAAACAAAATCATGAGGAAGGACTGCGTTAGAAACAGCAAATCCCAACCTCTAATTAATTATATTATAACCATAATTTTTTATGGTTTTATATACTGATAGACGGTGTGTCCCCACCGCATTGTAGGTCCTACTTCTTCAGTCACCTCCAAAACCTAGAATACATTTTATAATCTCACGTTGTAGCTTGTACCCTAAGACCTTTTTTCAATAAAAGGCAGCGTATTTTGTTCAATTTTAATGTGTTTTGTTTTGGCTTAAAAAGTATGGTTATAGTATGTATATATATATAATATATATATATAATATATATATATATATATAGAGAGAGAGAGAATATTAATATTGAAGCGTTGAGTGAAATGAAAATTGTTTTTCATTATAGTCTGGGCTTGTTTTTGTTTATAATTAACTATATATATATATATATATATATATTGAAAAATAAATATATTTTACTAATATTACATATAAATTACGTTGACCTTTGATCTTCCGAACTCCAAACCAAGCATGCTCATGTTGTCAAGCATTTAAAATGTAAATAACTCTCTGACACGTCTTGAAGTGCCATATTTGGAACCAAACGATAAGAACTTGAAGAATACATTGCTGCATCTGTTAGTGAGTCTTAGCCTAAACATAGTCTGGTAAATCTTGTATCTAGTCTTGTTGAGATACTTATATTGTTATACCAGCTACTATAACATCCTTACTACCAATATTGAGTTGACTGGTCGTTTGGAATTGAGCACAAAGCAACACGTTGGGCTATCTGTACTTTGCCCACTACGAGTATTGAAATCCATTTTTAGCGGTGTGAGTCCGCAGAAATACCGATCTACCACTAGAGTACTGTTTGATTTTTTTTTAATTTCGCGCAAAATACACGATGGCTATCTGCGCTAGCCGTCACTATTTACTAGGCCTTGTCTAACCAACGAAACAATCTAAAATGTAATTATAATACATTCCATTACACCACGACTTTATATCGGTTGTGGTTGTCTTGTGACGAACTTATTTGCATATTCAACTTCGTGTTGAATGGTCAACTTTCTTTTGTTATAACAGCTATCTGTAATATCATTAATACAGAAGGACACAGAAGAGCTATTTTATAAGTTTTTCGAAAATTAAATATTGAAGTGATTTATTTGACTTTGGCGAGTTGTTCACTGATGCCATATAACGAAGTAACTAAAGAAGAAATCGTTTTTTACAGAATGAAAGATCAGAGGTAAAACAAAAGTGGGCATCCCGCCTACTAGGGAAGTTACGGAAGGACATTGCACAAGAGTGTCGGGAAGACTTCGTTCTCTGTATCACTGGGAAAAGTGGCCCACGTGCGTGCTGAGTAATCCAGACCAGAAAGGCAAAATGCGACGAATCGATTGTCTCAGACAAGCTGATAAGGTAATTGAGTAACTCACTATATCTCTCTGAAACTAACAATATCACTATGTTACTCACTATATCTTTCTGAAACTAACAATATCACTATGTTATTCACTATATCTTCCTGAAACTAACAATATCACTATGTTATTCACTATATCTTCCTGAAACTAACAATATCACTAAGTTACTCACTATATATTCTGAAACTAACAATATCACTAAGTTACTCACTATATCTCTCTGAAACTAACAATATCACTAAGTTACTCACTATATCTCCTGAAACTAACAATATCACTAAGTTACTCACTATATCTCTGAAACTAACAATATCACTAAGTTACTCACTATATCTTCCTGAAACTAACAATATCACTACGTTATTCACTATATCTTCCTGAAACTAACAATATCACTAAGTTACTCACTATATCTCTCTGAAACAAACAATATCACTAAGTTACTCACTATATCTTCCTGAAACTAACAATATCACTAAGTTACTCACTATATCTCTCTCAAACTAACAATATCACTAAGTTACTCACTATATCTCTCTCAAACTAACAATATCACTAAGTTACTCACTATATCTCTCTCAAACTAACAATATCACTAAGTTACTCACTGTCACTCTGAAACTAACAATATCACTAAGTTACTCACTATCACTCTGAAACTAACAATATCACTCTGTTACTCACTATATCTCCCTGAAACTAACAATATCACTAAGTTACTATATCTCCCTGAAACTAACAATATCACTAAGTTACTCACTATATCTCTCTGAAACTAACAATATCACTAAGTTACTCACTATATCTTCCTGAAACTAACAATATCACTACGTTATTCACTATATCTTCCTGAAACTAACAATATCACTAAGTTACTATATCTCCCTGAAACTAACAATATCACTAAGTTACTCACTATATCTCTCTGAAACTAACAATATCACTAAGTTACTCACTATATCTTCCTGAAACTAACAATATCACTATGTTATTCACTATATCTTCCTGAAACTAACAATATCACTAAGTTACTCACTATATATTCTGAAACTAACAATATCACTAAGTTACTCACTATATCTCTCTGAAACTAACAATATCACTAAGTTACTCACTATATCTCCCTGAAACTAACAATATCACTAAGTTACTCACTATATCTCTCTGAAACTAACAATATCACTAAGTTACTCACTATATCTTCCTGAAACTAACAATATCACTACGTTATTCACTATATCTTCCTGAAACTAACAATATCACTAAGTTACTCACTATATCTCTCTGAAACAAACAATATCACTAAGTTACTCACTATATCTTCCTGAAACTAACAATATCACTAAGTTACTCACTATATCTCTCTCAAACTAACAATATCACTAAGTTACTCACTATATCTCTCTCAAACTAACAATATCACTAAGTTACTCACTATATCTCTCTCAAACTAACAATATCACTAAGTTACTCACTGTCACTCTGAAACTAACAATATCACTAAGTTACTCACTATCACTCTGAAACTAACAATATCACTCTGTTACTCACTATATCTCCCTGAAACTAACAATATCACTAAGTTACTATATCTCTCTGAAACTAACAATATCACTAAGTTACTCACTATATCTCTCTGAAACTAACAATATCACTAAGTTACTCACTATATCTTCCTGAAACTAACAATATCACTACGTTATTCACTATATCTTCCTGAAACTAACAATATCACTAAGTTACTCACTATATCTCTCTGAAACTAACAATATCACTAAGTTACTCACTATATCTCTGAAACAAACAATATCACTAAGTTACTCACTATATCTTTCTGAAACTAACAATATCACTAAGTTACTCACTATATCTCTCTCAAACTAACAATATCACTAAGTTACTCACTATATCTCTGAAACTAACAATATCACTAAGTTACTCACTATCACTCTGAAACTAACAATATCACTCTGTTACTCACTATATCTCCCTGAAACTAACAATATCACTAAGTTACTATATCTCCCTGAAACTAACAATATCACTAAGTTACTCACTATATCTTCCTGAAACTAACAATATCACTACGTTATTCACTATATCTTCCTGAAACTAACAATATCACTAAGTTACTCACTATATCTCTCTGAAACTAACAATATCACTAAGTTACTCACTATATCTCTCTGAAACTAACAATATCACTAAGTTACTCACTATATCTTCCTGAAACTAACAATATCACTAAGTTACTCACTATATCTTCCTGAAACTAACAATATCACTAAGTTACTCACTATATCTCTCTGAAACTAACAATATCACTAAGTTACTATATCTCTCAAACTAACTATGTTACTAAGTTTCTCACTATCACTCTGAAACTAACAATGTTACTGAGGTATTCATCATATCTCTTAAACTAATAATGTTACTGTGGTATTCACCATATATCTTAAACTAACAATGTTACTGAGGCATTCACCATATCTCTTAAACTAATAATGTTATTGTGGTATTCACCATATCTCTTAAACTAACAATGTTACTGAGGTATTCACTATATCTCTTAAACTAACAATGTTACTGAGGTATTCACCATGTCTCTTAAACTAACAATGTTACTGAGGTATTCACTATATCTCTTAAACTAACAATGTTACTGTGGTATTGACCATATCTCTTAAACTAACAATGTTACTGAGGTATTGACCATATCTCTTAAACTAACAATGTTACTGTGGTATTGACCATATCTCTTAAACTAACAATGTTACTGAGGTATTGACCATATCTCTTAAACTAACAATGTTACTGAGGTATTCACCATATCTCTTAAACTAACAATGTTACTGAGGTATTGACCATATCTCTTAAACTAACAATGTTACTGAGGTATTGACCATATCTCTTAAACTAACAATGTTACTGAGGTATTCACCATATCTCTTAAACTAACAATGTTACTGAGGTATTGACCATATCTCTTAAACTAACAATGTTACTGAGGTATTGACCATATCTCTTAAACTAACGATGTTACTGAGGTATTGACCATATCTCTTAAACTAACAATGTTACTGAGGTATTGACCATATCTCTTAAACTAACAACAACACTTTTTTAACCTAACTATATTAGAAGACGGCTACTACGACAGTTACAGTCTACCTGTCTTAGTAAAAAGAGTGATTATTATTTATGATTAACAACTGACAATTCATTTGTACATTTCTCTCTAAATAAGTTTATCTGAATACGTGGTTTATTTCTGTGGCGTACATAGTTTTGTGAAACAAACTATACTAAGGAAGGTGTACTGGTACAATCAGTTCATGAGGTACAAAGGATGTAACCACCCTTGTCACATCATACTACTGCTATTCCTCCCAATACAAGGTCGTTTGAGTAACGGGCCTGTTTCTATGGTTTTCTAAAGGGTGGTTACCTGAAGAAGAAATATATCCATTTAACCCGCCTTCTGACACAAGTTGTTCGTGGAGAGGGTCGCGTACTAGTGTTACTAATGGCTAATCCTGGAATTGAATTCATTCACTCATTAGTTGTGTGTTACAATGACAATAACAGGCTTGAGTCTTCGGCGAGAATAATACGTGCACACGCCTAAAAGAAGCAACAACGTTCATGAATAGTCAACAAGAGTCTAGAAAATAATTTATTTTCGTATTTCTTTGTGCTTCTGATACCGGACACCAGATCAAGTTTTTATTAAAAACCATACTAACTAAGGATTGCATTAACATCACCACTACCTATTCGAATAGATCAACTTTCCACACGATACTAAGCTGGGCTTGGCGTGGCATGGATTTCACAGAATGTTGTCAGTTTATCGAAGTGTATGGGCAGTAAATGGTTCAATGCTTCTGGTCTGTTTGTCTAGGACTATGGGCAGTAACTGGTTCTAGTCTGTCTGTGACTACGGGCTGTAATTGTTTCAGTGGTTTTTGTCAGTTTGTCTGGGACTGCGGATTGTAATTGGTTCAGTCTTTGTAGTCTTTTTGTCAAGTGTTATGGGCTGTATGTAACTGGCTTAACCATTGCAGTGTACTTGTATAGGACTATGAACTGTATTTGATTAAAGGATTGTAGTGTATTTGTCGAAGAATAGGGGCTGTGTTTGTTTCAATGTTTGTAGTGTGTTTTTCCAGGACTGTGAGCTGTTACTGATAGAATAATTGTAGCCTGTTTGTTCAGGACCATGGGTTGCACTTGTTTCAATTATTTTTTAATGCTTCTCAGGATTATGGGCTGTATTTGATTCATTTATTGTGAACTGTTTGTCAAGATCATGGGATGTACTTGGTCCGATAATTGTAGACTGTTTGTCGAAGAGTCTGGGCTATACTTGATTCAACGATTGTAGTCTATCGAGAAATTTGGGCTGTAATGTGTTAAGTGGCTGTAGTCAGTTTGTTGAAGAGTATGGGCTGTATTAGTTCAATAATTGGTATCCTTTTGTCGATTAGTATGGGATGTAATGGGTTCAGTGATTTTATTTATTGATCGGGGAGTGTGGGCTGTTATGGGTTGAATGTTTGGTGTACATTTGTTGAAAAGTATGGACTGTATTTAGTTCAATGAATGCAGTCTGTTTGTCAGGACTATGGACTGTATTTAGTTCAATGAATGCAGTCTGTTTGTCAGGACTATGGGCTGTAATGGGTTCAGTGACTGTAATCTGTTTATCAGGACTATGGGCTCTAATGGGTTCAGTGACTATAATCTGTTTCTCAGAACTATGGACTCTAATGGGTTCAGTGACTGTAATCTGTTTATCAGGACTAGTGGCTATATTTAGGGCATTCAACTTTATTTCCGTAATGCTCAGCAATACTGTATATTCTTCGGACAATTCGTAGCTTTGAGACCAGCGTGCTGAACTGTGAATTTAAGTATCCTGTTTGGCGTTTCATTGTTCTCTGAGATGTGGGGACGTTACAAAAGTGGCAGACAAATCCTACTGTTCTAACCCAAATAGTTGGTAATGGATGCTATTGGATAGCTTTCCCTGTATTCTATCAGTTTAAAATTAGGGACGGCTAACGTAGGGAGATCTTGGATTCTTTCTGTGCGAATATCTAAACTGAACGACCCACAATTAATTATACCTGACAAACGACATTAATTTTAGTTCTATTGTATTTTTAACACCACATTCTTTATCCAATTTATCAGAGATTTTCAAGAACTATAATACAATATAATAACAGTATTTCAACCACACTATGTTCACCATATCCATCGTCGACGACACGTTTCGTTGAATCCAGGGCATTTCAGGACGGCTGGGTTACAACAAACAAATTAGTGGTCGAAACACAATTTACATAAACCATTTGTTACAACAACAATTGTTATGGTGTGTAGGTCTTTTCTAGAGAAGCACAATTACAGTTAATCATACTTGTCGATAGGCTAGTCATATTTTTATACGTCACATTCTTTATCTAGTCCACTAGAGATTTTCAAGAATTAGAATAGTGTATAATGACAACCTTCCAACGGTGAAATGCGGCTTATCCGATTGTACTCCACTTCTCCAGTCATTGTTTATTCAAATTGCTTCTGAAGCTGTGCTCTGAACCGAGTCAAGAGTTTTTCTTACTGGTTCGTGGCTAATACTATTCGAATTCTGGTTGATGTTGTAAAGCACTGTTGAAATGATAGCACTGTATGACACTTGTTGTATCTTTCAAATGTGTTTAATCGTCTTTTTCCTCGATTAACTCCAACATATCGGCGGCCAATTTTGTTTTTTGAGAGACAGACATGTTCCTTTACAGCTGGTTCTGTGAGGACAGATTTCTCAGAGTATCCAATGAGAAGAGGTTTTTTTCATAACTACGCTCTTTCTAGTTAGAGACTCAGTCACAGTGAAGTAATTCTTCCTTTCACACACTACCTTTTAATCATGTGACTACACTCCGAACTTACAAGTTAAACAGTCAAACCGATATTGCACTGTATTAGGTTTTCCGAAGTCAAATATTTATCTAAACTCTTACCACGTGCAACATAAAGTAAGTGAAGTGAATTACATTCAAACAATAAAATCGTTCCTATGTTTTGTTTTAATTTTGCGCAAAGCTACACGAGGGTTATTTGTGCTAGCTGTCCCTAATTTAGCAGTGTAAGTCTACAGGGAAGACAGCTAGTCGTCATCACCAACCGCCAACTCTTGGGCTACTCTTTTACCAACCAATAGTTAGATTGACCATAACATTATAACGTCCCCACAGCTGAAATGGCGAGCACGTTTGGTGCGACGGGGATTCGAACCCGCGACCGTCAGGTTACGAGTCGAACGCCTTAACCCACCTGGCCATGCCGGGCAAATGATTCGTAAACTCGAACAGCCATAGAACTAACTATTGTTTAATAATATCTAATGATTATAATTTAGGTTTCATAATCTTAACACATTAATTTGATTGATAAAATTATCCAACGGACAGACAAGATAAAATTAAGGCTTTCTAATTGTGGTTGATTATGTATTTATTATTAACCTATAGGCTTACTCTTTAGGTAATCTAACTCTTGATGGTAGTTGATCAAATATTTATTCTGAAGCTTTAGGCTTTATCTTTAGGTAATCTGACTCTTGATGGATTATAGTTGGTTGATTATATCTTTATTGTAAAGCTATAGGCTTTCTCTTTAGGTAATCTGACTCTTGCTGGATTAGAGTTGGTTGATTATATCTTTATTGTAAAGCTATAGGCTTTCTCTTTAGGTAATCTGACTCTTGATGGATTAGTGTTGGTGGATTATATCTTTATTGTGAAGCTATACGCTTTCTCTTTAGGTAATCTGACTCTTGATGGATTAGTGTTGGTTGATTATATCTTTATTGTAAAGCTATAGGCTTTCTCTTTAGGTAATCTGACTCTTGATGGATTAGAGTTGGTTGATTATATTTTTATTGTGAAGCTATAGGATTTCTCTTTAGATAATCTGACTCTTGTCGGATTATAGTTGGTTGATTATATCTTTATTGTGAAGCTATAGGATTTCTTTTTAGGTAATCTGACTCTTGATGGATCAGAGTTGGTTGATTATATATTTACTGTAAAGCTATAGGCTTTCTCTTTAGGTAATTTGACTCTTGATGGATTACAGTTGGTTGATTATATCTTTATTTTAAAGCTATAGGCTTTCTCTTTAGGTAATCTGACTCTTGATGGATTAGAGTTGGTTGATTATATCTTTATTGGAAAGCTATAGGCTTTCTCTTTAGGTAATCTGACTCTTGATGGATTAGAGTTGATTGATTATATCTTTATTGTAAAGCTGTAGGCTTTCTCTTCAGGTAATCTGACTCTTGATCAGAGTTGGTTGATTATATTTTTATTGTAAAGCTATAGGCTTTCTCTTTAGGTAATCTGACTCTTGATGGATTAGAGTTGGTTGATTATATCTCTATTGTAAAGATATAAGCTTTCTCTTTAGGTAATCTGACTCTTGATGGATTAGAGTTGGTTGATTATATCTCTATTGTAAAGCTGTAGGCTTTCTCTTTAGGTAATCTAACTCTTGATGGTAGTTGATCAAATATTTATTCTGAAGCTTTAGGCTTTATCTTTAGGTAATCTGACTCTTGATGGATTATAGTTGGTTGATTATATCTTTATTGTAAAGCTATAGGCTTTCTCTTTAGGTAATCTGACTCTTGCTGGATTAGAGTTGGTTGATTATATCTTTATTGTAAAGCTATAGGCTTTCTCTTTAGGTAATCTGACTCTTGATGGATTAGTGTTGGTGGATTATATCTTTATTGTGAAGCTATACGCTTTCTCTTTAGGTAATCTGACTCTTGATGGATTAGTGTTGGTTGATTATATCTTTATTGTAAAGCTATAGGCTTTCTCTTTAGGTAATCTGACTCTTGATGGATTAGAGTTGGTTGATTATATCTTTATTGTGAAGCTATAGGATTTCTCTTTAGATAATCTGACTCTTGTCGGATTATAGTTGGTTGATTATATCTTTATTGTGAAGCTATAGGATTTCTTTTTAGGTAATCTGACTCTTGATGGATCAGAGTTGGTTGATTATATATTTACTGTAAAGCTATAGGCTTTCTCTTTAGGTAATTTGACTCTTGATGGATTACAGTTGGTTGATTATATTTTTATTGTAAAGCTATAGGCTTTCTCTTTAGGTAATCTGACTCTTGATGGATTAGAGTTGGTTGATTATATCTTTATTGGAAAGCTATAGGCTTTCTCTTTAGGTAATCTGACTCTTGATGGATCAGAGTTGGTTGATTATATTTTTATTGTAAAGCTATAGGCTTTCTCTTTAGGTAATCTGACTCTTGATGGATTAGAGTTGGTTGACTATATCTTTATTGTGAAGCTATAGGATTTCTCTTTAGATAATCTGACTCTTGTCGGATTATAGTTGGTTGATTATATCTTTATTGTGAAGCTATAGGATTTCTTTTTAGGTAATCTGACTCTTGATGGATCAGAGTTGGTTGATTATATATTTACTGTAAAGCTATAGGCTTTCTCTTTAGGTAATTTGACTCTTGATGGATTACAGTTGGTTGATTATATTTTTATTGTAAAGCTATAGGCTTTCTCTTTAGGTAATCTGAGTCTTGATGGATTAGAGTTGATTGATTATATCTTTATTGTAAAGCTGTAGGCTTTCTCTTCAGGTAATCTGACTCTTGATCAGAGTTGGTTGATTATATTTTTATTGTAAAGCTATAGGCTTTCTTTTAGGTAATCTGACTCTTGATGGATTAGAGTTGGTTGATTATATCTCTATTGTAAAGATATGCTTTCTCTTTAGGTAATCTGACTCTTGATGGATTAGAGTTGGTTGATTATATCTCTATTGTAAAGCTGTAGGCTTTCTCTTTAGGTAATCTGACTCTTGATGGATTAGAGTTGGTTGATTATATCTTTATTGTGAAGCTGTACGCTTTCTCTTTAGGTAATCTGACTCTTGATGGATTAGAGTTGGTTGATTATATATTTACTGTAAAGCTATAGGCTTTCTCTTTAGGTAATTTGACTCTTGATGGATTACAGTTGGTTGATTATATCTTTATTTTAAAGCTATAGGCTTTCTCTTTAGGTAATCTGACTCTTGATGGATTAGAGTTGGTTGATTATATCTTTATTGGAAAGCTATAGGCTTTCTCTTTAGGTAATCTGATTCTTGATGGATTAGAGTTGATTGATTATATCTTTATTGTAAAGCTGTAGGCTTTCTCTTCAGGTAATCTGACTCTTGATGGATCAGAGTTGGTTGATTATATCTTTATTGTAAAGCTATAGGCTTTCTCTTTAGGTAATCTGACTCTTGATGGATTAGAGTTGGTTGATTATATCTCTATTGTAAAGATATATGCTTTCTCTTTAGGTAGTCTGACTCTTGATGGATTAGTGTTGGTTGATTATATCTTTATTGTGAAGCTATACGCTTTCTCTTTAGGTAATTTGACTCTTGATGGATTAGTGTTGGTTGATTATATCTTTATTGTAAAGCTATAGGCTTTCTCTTTAGGTAATCTGACTCTTGATGGATTAGAGTTGGTTGATTATATCTCTATTGTAAAGATATAGGCTTTCTCTTTAGGTAATCTGACTCTTGATGGATTAGAGTTGGTTGATTATATCTCTATTGTAAAGCTGTAGGCTTTCTCTTTAGGTAATCTGACTCTTGATGGATCAGAGTTGGTTGATTATATTTTTATTGTAAAGCTATAGGCTTTCTCTTTAGGTAATCTGACTCTTGATGGATTAGAGTTGGTTGATTATATATTTACTGTAAGGCTATAGGCTTTCTCTTTAGGTAATTTGACTCTTGATGGATTACAGTTGGTTGATTATATCTTTATTTTAAAGCTATAGGCTTTCTCTTTAGGTAATCTGACTCTTGATGGATTAGAGTTGGTTGATTATATCTTTATTGGAAAGCTATAGGCTTTCTCTTTAGGTAATCTGACTCTTGATGGATTAGAGTTGATTGATTATATCTTTATTGTAAAGCTGTAGGCTTTCTCTTCAGGTAATCTGACTCTTGATGGATTAGAGTTGGTTGATTATATCTTTATTGTAAAGCTATAGGCTTTCTCTTTAGGTAGTCTGACTCTTGATGGATTAGTGTTGGTTGATTATATCTTTATTGTGAAGCTATACGCTTTCTCTTTAGGTAATTTGACTCTTGATGGATTAGTGTTGGTTGATTATATCTTTATTGTAAAGCTATAGGCTTTCTCTTTAGGTAATCTGACTCTTGATGGATTAGAGTTGGTTGATTATATCTCTATTGTAAAGATATAGGCTTTCTCTTTAGGTAATTTGACTCTTGATGGATTACAGTTGGTTGATTATATTTTTATTGTAAAGCTATAGGCTTTCTCTTTAGGTAATCTGACTCTTGATGGATTAGAGTTGGTTGATTATATCTTTATTGGAAAGCTATAGGCTTTCTCTTTAGGTAATCTGACTCTTGATGGATTAGAGTTGATTGATTATATCTTTATTGTAAAGCTGTAGGCTTTCTCTTCAGGTAATCTGACTCTTGATCAGAGTTGGTTGATTATATTTTTATTGTAAAGCTATAGGCTTTCTCTTTAGGTAATCTGACTCTTGATGGATTAGAGTTGGTTGATTATATCTCTATTGTAAAGATATAAGCTTTCTCTTTAGGTAATCTGACTCTTGATGGATTAGAGTTGGTTGATTATATCTCTATTGTAAAGCTGTAGGCTTTCTCTTTAGGTAATCTGACTCTTGATGGATTAGAGTTGGTTGATTATATCTTTATTGTGAAGCTGTACGCTTTCTCTTTAGGTAATCTGACTCTTGATGGATTAGAGTTGGTTGATTATATATTTACTGTAAAGCTATAGGCTTTCTCTTTAGGTAATTTGACTCTTGATGGATTACAGTTGGTTGATTATATCTTTATTTTAAAGCTATAGGCTTTCTCTTTAGGTAATCTGACTCTTGATGGATTAGAGTTGGTTGATTATATCTTTATTGGAAAGCTATAGGCTTTCTCTTTAGGTAATCTGACTCTTGATGGATTAGAGTTGATTGATTATATCTTTATTGTAAAGCTGTAGGCTTTCTCTTCAGGTAATCTGACTCTTGATGGATCAGAGTTGGTTGATTATATCTTTATTGTAAAGCTATAGGCTTTCTCTTTAGGTAATCTGACTCTTGATGGATTAGAGTTGGTTGATTATATCTCTATTGTAAAGATATAGGCTTTCTCTTTAGGTAGTCTGACTCTTGATGGATTAGTGTTGGTTGATTATATCTTTATTGTGAAGCTATACGCTTTCTCTTTAGGTAATTTGACTCTTGATGGATTAGTGTTGGTTGATTATATCTTTATTGTAAAGCTATAGGCTTTCTCTTTAGGTAATCTGACTCTTGATGGATTAGAGTTGGTTGATTATATCTCTATTGTAAAGATATAGGCTTTCTCTTTAGGTAATCTGACTCTTGATGGATTAGAGTTGGTTGATTATATCTCTATTGTAAAGCTGTAGGCTTTCTCTTTAGGTAATCTGACTCTTGATGGATCAGAGTTGGTTGATTATATTTTTATTGTAAAGCTATAGGCTTTCTCTTTAGGTAATCTGACTCTTGATGGATTAGAGTTGGTTGATTATATATTTACTGTAAGGCTATAGGCTTTCTCTTTAGGTAATTTGACTCTTGATGGATTACAGTTGGTTGATTATATCTTTATTTTAAAGCTATAGGCTTTCTCTTTAGGTAATCTGACTCTTGATGGATTAGAGTTGGTTGATTATATCTTTATTGGAAAGCTATAGGCTTTCTCTTTAGGTAATCTGACTCTTGATGGATTAGAGTTGGTTGATTATATCTCTATTGTAAAGATATAGGCTTTCTCTTTAGGTAATCTGACTCTTGATGGATTAGAGTTGGTTGATTATATCTCTATTGTAAAGCTGTAGGCTTTCTCTTTAGGTAATCTGACTCTTGATGGATTAGAGTTGGTTGATTATATTTTTATTGTAAAGCTATAGGCTTTCTCTTTAGGTAATCTGACTCTTGATGGATTAGAGTTGGTTGATTATATATTTACTGTAAGGCTATAGGCTTTCTCTTTAGGTAATTTGACTCTTGATGGATTACAGTTGGTTGATTATATCTTTATTTTAAAGCTATAGGCTTTCTCTTTAGGTAATCTGACTCTTGATGGATTAGAGTTGGTTGATTATATCTTTATTGGAAAGCTATAGGCTTTCTCTTTAGGTAATCTGACTCTTGATGGATTAGAGTTGATTGATTATATCTTTATTGTAAAGCTGTAGGCTTTCTCTTCAGGTAATCTGACTCTTGATGGATTAGAGTTGGTTGATTATATCTTTATTGTAAAGCTATAGGCTTTCTCTTTAGGTAGTCTGACTCTTGATGGATTAGTGTTGGTTGATTATATCTTTATTGTGAAGCTATACGCTTTCTCTTTAGGTAATTTGACTCTTGATGGATTAGTGTTGGTTGATTATATCTTTATTGTAAAGCTATAGGCTTTCTCTTTAGGTAATCTGACTCTTGATGGATTAGAGTTGGTTGATTATATCTCTATTGTAAAGATATAGGCTTTCTCTTTAGGTAATCTGACTCTTGATGGATTAGAGTTGGTTTATTATATCTCTATTGTAAAGCTGTAGGCTTTCTCTTTAGGTAATCTGACTTTTGATGGATTAGAGTTGGTTGATTATATCTTTATTGTGAAGCTGTACGCTTTCTCTTTAGGTAATCTGACTCTTGATGGATTAGAGTTGGTTGATTATATATTTACTGTAAAGCTATAGGCTTTCTCTTTAGGTAATTTGACTCTTGATGGATTACAGTTGGTTGATTATATCTTTATTTTAAAGCTATAGGCTTTCTCTTTAGGTAATCTGACTCTTGATGGATTAGAGTTGGTTGATTATATCTTTATTGGAAAACTATAGGCTTTCTCTTTAGGTAATCTGACTCTTGATGGATCAGAGTTGGTTGATTATATTTTTATTGTAAAGCTATACGCTTTCTCTTTAGGTAATCTGACTCTTGATGGATTAGAGTTGGTTGATTATATCTTTATTGTAAAGCTATAGGCTTTCTCTTTAGGTAATCTGAGTCTTGATGGATTAGTGTTGGTTGATTATATCTTTATTGTAAAGCTATAGGCTTTCTCTTTAGGTAATCTGACTCTTGATGGATTAGAGTTGGTTGATTATATCTCTATTGTAAAGATATAGGCTTTTTCTTTAGGTAATCTGACTCTTGATGGATTAGAGTTGATTGATTATATCTTTATTGTAAAGCTGTAGGCTTTCTCTTCAGGTAATCTGACTCTTGATGGATCAGAGTTGGTTGATTATATCTTTATTGTAAAGCTATAGGCTTTCTCTTTAGGTAATCTGACTCTTGATGGATTAGAGTTGGTTGATTATATCTCTATTGTAAAGATATAGGCTTTCTCTTTAGGTAGTCTGACTCTTGATGGATTAGAGTTGGTTGATTATATATTTACTGTAAGGCTATAGGCTTTCTCTTTAGGTAATTTGACTCTTGATGGATTACAGTTGGTTGATTATATCTTTATTTTAAAGCTATAGGCTTTCTCTTTAGGTAATCTGACTCTTGATGGATTAGAGTTGGTTGATTATATCTCTATTGTAAAGATATAGGCTTTCTCTTTAGGTAATCTGACTCTTGATGGATTAGAGTTGGTTGATTATATCTCTATTGTAAAGCTGTAGGCTTTCTCTTTAGGTAATCTGACTCTTGATGGATCAGAGTTGGTTGATTATATTTTTATTGTAAAGCTATAGGCTTTCTCTTTAGGTAATCTGACTCTTGATGGATTAGAGTTGGTTGATTATATATTTACTGTAAGGCTATAGGCTTTCTCTTTAGGTAATTTGACTCTTGATGGATTACAGTTGGTTGATTATATCTTTATTTTAAAGCTATAGGCTTTCTCTTTAGGTAATCTGACTCTTGATGGATTAGAGTTGATTGATTATATCTTTATTGTAAAGCTGTAGGCTTTCTCTTCAGGTAATCTGACTCTTGATGGATTAGAGTTGGTTGATTATATCTTTATTGTGAAGCTATACGCTTTCTCTTTAGGTAATTTGACTCTTGATGGATTAGTGTTGGTTGATTATATCTTTATTGTAAAGCTATAGGCTTTCTCTTTAGGTAATCTGACTCTTGATGGATTAGAGTTGGTTGATTATATCTCTATTGTAAAGATATAGGCTTTCTCTTTAGGTAATCTGACTCTTGATGGATTAGAGTTGGTTGATTATATCTCTATTGTAAAGCTGTAGGCTTTCTCTTTAGGTAATCTGACTTTTGATGGATTAGAGTTGGTTGATTATATCTTTATTGTGAAGCTGTACGCTTTCTCTTTAGGTAATCTGACTCTTGATGGATTAGAGTTGGTTGATTATATATTTACTGTAAAGCTATAGGCTTTCTCTTTAGGTAATCTGACTCTTGATGGATTAGAGTTGGTTGATTATATCTTTATTTTAAAGCTATAGGCTTTCTCTTTAGGTAATCTGACTCTTGATGGATTAGAGTTGGTTGATTATATCTTTATTGGAAAGCTATAGGCTTTCTCTTTAGGTAATCTGACTCTTGATGGATCAGAGTTGGTTGATTATATTTTTATTGTAAAGCTATACGCTTTCTCTTTAGGTAATCTGACTCTTGATGGATTAGAGTTGGTTGATTATATCTTTATTGTAAAGCTATAGGCTTTCTCTTTAGGTAATCTGAGTCTTGATGGATTAGTGTTGGTTGATTATATCTTTATTGTAAAGCTATAGGCTTTCTCTTTAGGTAATCTGACTCTTGATGGATTAGAGTTGGTTGATTATATCTTATTGTAAAGATATAGGCTTTCTTTTAGGTAATCTGACTCTTGATGGATTAGAGTTGGTTGATTATATCTCTATTGTAAAGCTGTAGGCTTTCTCTTTAGGTAATCTGACTCTTGATGGATTAGAGTTGGTTGATTATATCTTTATTGTAAAGCTGTAGGCTTTCTCTTTAGGTAATCTGACTCTTGATGGATTAGAGTTGGTTGATTATATCTTTATTGTAAAGCTATAGGCTTTCTCTTTAGGTAATCTGACTCTTGATGGATTAGAGTTGGTTGATTATATCTCTATTGTAAAGCTGTAGGCTTTCTCTTTAGGTAATCTGACTCTTGATGGATTAGAGTTGGTTGATTATATCTCTATTGTAAAGATATAGGCTTTCTCTTTAGGTAATCTGACTCTTGATGGATTAGAGTTGGTTGATTATATCTCTATTGTAAAGCTGTAGGCTTTCTCTTCAGGTAATCTGACTCTTGATGGATCAGAGTTGGTTGATTATATTTTTATTGTAAAGCTATACGCTTTCTCTTTAGGTAATCTGACTCTTGATGGATTAGAGTTGGTTGATTATATCTTTATTGTAAAGCTATAGGCTTTCTCTTTAGGTAGTCTGACTCTTGATGGATTAGTGTTGGTTGATTATATCTTTATTGTGAAGCTATACGCTTTCTCTTTAGGTAATTTGACTCTTGATGGATTAGTGTTGGTTGATTATATCTTTATTGTAAAGCTATAGGCTTTCTCTTTAGGTAATCTGACTCTTGATGGATTAGAGTTGGTTGATTATATCTCTATTGTAAAGATATAGGCTTTCTCTTTAGGTAATCTGACTCTTGATGGATTAGAGTTGGTTGATTATATCTCTATTGTAAAGCTGTAGGCTTTCTCTTTAGGTAATCTGACTCTTGATGGATTAGAGTTGGTTGATTATATCTCTATTGTAAAGCTATAGGCTTTCTCTTTAGTATTGTAAGACTTGATAGCTGTTTTTCTACAGTGATATACTATCGCTTTGTTTTGGTGTTTTCGTATTTCTACTAACGTTTAATGGTTGGCTGCATTTCTTTTATTTTACATTCGCTTCTCAGAGTACTGTAGTTGAGCTTTCATTTTATTACTCATCGAAAGAAAAAACATTAACAAGAAGAAACCAATCCAAAGTTTCTCATTTATTTTATTATCTTTATTTTTGTAGATAAGAAACGCACTCGCTAAAATGGAAGCACAAAATCATTATGATACTCACTATCAGAAAAAAAAAATAGAAGGATATTTTCTTATGAATCCATTAGAATAACATTCGAGGTGAATTCGTGGTATTCTGCTCGTGCTTGTAAAATAGAGGATGTTATAGATGTGTTCTGGAATCCCCTGGAAGGAGCGTTCCCTGATATTTGTTTTTCTCCTTATAAGATGTATAATTTAACTAATTTTTAAAACAATTTCTTCTCAAGTAAGCTAGAGAGATTTTTGGAAAGTTGTAGCTCAACCGTAAACATTCATAAAAACAACTGTATTGTTAAAATGAATCAAACAGAAAATATATTTTGTCTTCGAAAGACATAACGGGAAAAGGGGAAATTCAGACGAGAAAGTTCTAGAAACTGGGATACTGCAGGCAAGGGAATCTTGATAGTTGTTACGTATTATAATTTATCTGGGACGAGTCTCTGATTTATTATGTTATATACGTTACGTATTACGATTTCAAACAGCCGGAAGTTTGATTTTCAATATGTATCGAATTTATGATGTTTGCTAACAAGATTGATACACAGTTTCCTTCCTTAACACAATTATATTTTAATATACAACAAAAATACAGTTTTAAGATGGTTTTACAAATAGTTAATAAATATAATTATTTATGTACAAAAAATTTACAAACTCACAAGCAATATTCAGTCTTATATCTAATCTGTAACTGATCAACGGGTCCAGGTCCACTAGGCACAAATTACTTTTATGTTGATACAGAGATAGCCATCACTTAACGGAAATGCTAGCTACCTCTATTCTTGAAGATATCTGATGTCCTCGTAGAAATACTAACGTCCGAACTGATTCATTTAAGTTCAACGATTCGAAGTTTATATCCGTTTCAGGTCAAATTCTGTGCTTTCCGATTAATAAGCGTAAAACACAGTTATAGCTTCTGAGGTTTATATTATACTGACTGTAACTGACAAAACAATAATATTCTATTACTATCTCTTCGCTAGCTCTATACCAATTACTCAAGATTCTCGAACGTTTAACAATGTTCGAAGACACACTAGTACTTTCGTAAACCTCATATTGTTGATTCTCGAGAACAAATTTAGAGAACAGGCGGTATTTGCGCAATACACATCCAACAATATACGCCACACGCATCAAAAACTATACTGAAACAAAAGTAAGTATTAAACTACATGTATAACACTAAATCTGTTACAGTAATGTGGAATGAGAAAGTAAAATAAAGCGAGATAAAGTTGATACTTAAATACCGTAACTATGTGGACAGTATAAAGTGGATACTTAAATACCGTAACTATGTGGACAGTATAAAGTTGATACTTAAATACCGTAACTATGTGGACAGTATAAAGTGGATACTTAAATACCGTAACTATGTGGACAGTATAAAGTGGATACTTAAATACCGTAACTATGTGGACAGTATAAAGTGGATACTTAAATAATTGCACTATATGGTTGAGATAAAGTGGATACTTAAATAATTGCACTATATGGTTGAGATAAAGTGGATATTTAAATAATTGCAATATATGGTTGAGATAAAGTGGATATTTAAATAATTGCACTATATGGTTGAGAAACAGTGGATATTTAAATAATTGCAATATATGGTTGAGATAAAGTGGATATTTAAATAATTACAATATATGGTTGAGATGTTTCGTGAGTTTCCTTGACTACGTAAACGAGGCAAGGGCAATTCAAGATGGACTAATGTGGATTAAGACAAGACTGAATCTTAAATACCTGGACTATATGGACTATATAAACATGATAATCCCGATGTGCGAAATAAAGCTGATACCGGGACTATATATAAGAGAAAAGACTTATTCATGAACCTTCTAATTTATGCAGATAATATTACTCCACTTCCTGCATCTGCCGACTGTGCAAACAATATCACACTACTTCCTATACCGTCAGACTATACAAACAATATCACACTACTTCCTATACCGTCAGACTATACAAACAATATTACACTACTTCCTATACTGTCAGACTATACAAACAATATTACACTACTTCCTATACCGTCAGACTATACAAACAATATCACACTACTTCCTATACCGTCAGACTATACAAACAATATTACACTACTTCCTATACCATCAGACTATACAAACAATATTACACTACTTCCTATACCGTCAGACTATACAAATAATATTACACTACTTCCTATACCGTCAGACTATACAAACAATATCACACTACTTCCTATACCGTCAGACTATACAAACAATATCACACTACTTCCTATACCGTCAGACTATACAAATAATATTACACTACTTCCTATACCGTCAGACTATACAAATAATATTACACTACTTCCTATACCGTCATACTATACAAACAATATTACACTACTTCCTATACTGTCAGACTATACAAACAATATTACACTACTTCCTATACTGTCAGACTATACAAACAATATTACACTACTTCCTATACTGTCAGACTATACAAACAATATTACACTACTTCCTATACCGTCAAACTATACAAACAATATCACACTACTTCCTATACCGTCAAACTATACAAACAATATCACACTACTTCCTATACCGTCAGACTATACAAACAATATTACACTACTTCCTATACCGTCAGACTATACAAACAATATCACACTACTTCCTATACCGTCAGACTATACAAACAATATTACACTACTTCCTATACCGTCATACTATACAAACAATATTACACTACTTCCTATACTGTCAGACTATACAAACAATATTACACTACTTCCTATACTGTCAGACTATACAAACAATATTACACTACTTCCTATACCGTCAGGCTATACAAACAATATTACACTACTTCCTATACCGTCAGACTATACAAATAATATTACACTACTTTCTGTGCCTGCTGATTATACAAATAATATTACACTCCTTCCTGTGCCTGCTGATTATACAAATAATATTACACTGCTTCCTCTACCGTCTGACCTACGCAGATAAAATTACAATTATGTTTAGATCATGAGGACTTCATGAATCGAAACACAGGGAAAAGCAAAATATTACCGAAAGAGCAAAGACTAGAACAACCTTTGACCGAAGTGACTCCCAACTAAACAAACTGGCATTTATTTCAAGGGTTTCTTATAGACTCTAGAGGTTCAGTCGTAAAGTTAGTCGTGCGAGTTCCAACATACAACGTTATTACTTACGAAACACGCTATACAACGCTGGTATTTCAGACACACTCGTTTGAAGTATTAGTATTTCCTTTGTTTCACTGTATACTTCGTTATTCTAGTTTACATAGGTTCTATCCACTGTTATATGAAAAGAATCAGTTCTATTTCTGTATTTCCGGTGACAACGCTCTTTGTTCCACAGGTGTGGCGGCTGGATCTGGTAATGGTCATCCTCTTCAAAGCTATTCCTCTGGAAAGCACCGATGGAGAGCGGCTGGAGAAGTCGCCGGAGTGTCTCCATTCTAGCCTTTGTGTCAACCCGTTCCATAGTAACGTGACCATCCGAGAACTTGACCTCTACCTGGCCAACTTCATATTCAGTCAAGGTAAAAGAAAGGTCACTGGTTTAAAAAACTAAACAACTGATAAAACCTAGAAGCGAATTTGAGCTTTAAGTGTTGATAAGTGAAATATGTGATATACTTAACGCTGCAGTTAGTCAAGTGGTTCTACCACATAACATTCACTTTAAATAAATAAGACTTCATCTGATTTCCTGAGAATAAATTAATTTATTTTAATCAAAATTCCCACTGTTTTTTAAATGTTACAGCGCGCTATTTGTATTATATTTCTAGGGTTACATCGCGACCTTTTCACTATTTTTACAGTTACAGCTCGATCTCCCACTCTATGTTTAGTGTTACAGCTCTAACTTTGCACTATTTTTAGAGTTACAACCCCAACATAACACTGTTTTTAGAGTTACAGCTTCAGTATTACTCTAGAGTTACAACTCGATATTCCTACTATTTATAGTTACAGTTGAAACTACAATATTTTTAGAGTTACAGCTCGAACTCTGCACTCTATTTTAAGAGCTATATTTCCAAATTACCAATCTAAATTTAGAATTACTGTTCGCACTTTCCAATCAGTTTTAGGACTACGCTGATCAGCTAGATATATGAGGACGTACAATATTTAATTTTAGTCGAAAACTCAATTTCGATTTCTTTCAGAAAACACACAAATTACCAAAGACGTCCTTGTCTGGAAAACTGGGTTAATGGCATGCACAAGTCAGCAGTTGTTCAATACGAACCAGTATTAAGGCTTAAGTTACACCTTTTTTCTATTCTCTTAATCAGCGCTATTGAGTTTTACAGTTCGACAGACGTCGCTTACTAAAGAATAAATGTCAGATGTTCTGAGATAAAAAGAAGGGAAGAGATCACTTACTAACATTAACCAACGAAACAGCCTTTGGATGGTTCTCATTTGTTCCCAGCATCCCATGCGTAGAGAGAGCTTCTTTATTGACAAGGACTCCGTTTTTATCATATTTGTTCTCAACTCCCGCTGTTTGACCACTTCCTGGTCCTATCTAAATGATATTTTCTTGTCGTTGTCTTCTGTCCCTGCTCATGACGTAAGCCTAATGGTTTAGGACTAACAACACGCTGACAATATTTTTCTTTCCTTCGTCTTAGATTATTTTTATTTTTCTTATGAGCTGCTTCAACTGTTTTTCTTTCGTTTAGCACTTTTTATCAACTTCCACATCCTAGAAGAAGGTTAAAGAAAAGGATTAGGATATACGAATTGGTTACGAAAAAAAAAAAAAAGACCCCAAAATTCCTTAGCCACTGTTTTTCCATCCGTAAAAGCTCATGCTGACATATCCACACGTGTATATCATAGTTAATAGAAGCTATCTTATAAAAGATTTGGTCTTCAAAAACACTGGGATCTTCAAATCCTCGTAGATCAAATTAGTCATTTTGTAACGAACTTTCTGTATGTACTGTAATTATATTAAAATAAAGTATGGTAGAGAGATAATTCATTAAAACTCGTTATGATGCTGCTCTGTCTTCATTGCAAAACTTAACGTTTGTGAATACACCAGATGAACCACCTGAGAACTTAAGTAACACCTGATTCACAAGCCAGATTATCACTCAAGTAACACATGACACACTAGCATGTAGGACCTGATACACTAGCCACCTGACTGCTTTAGTAACACATGATTAACTGTTCACCTAGGTACTACAGAAGGACCTGATACACCAGCCACCTGACTACTTTAGTAACACATGATTAACTAGTCACCTAGGTACTACAGAAGGACCTGATACACTAGCCACCTGACTACTTTAGTAACACACGATTAACTAGTCACCTAGGTACTACAGAAGGACCTGATACACTAGCCACCTGACTACTTTAGAAACACATAATTAACTAGTCACCTAGGTACTACAGAAGGACCTGATACACTAGCCACCTGACTACTTTAGTAACACATACTTAACTAGTCACCTAGGTACTACAGAAGGACCTGATACACTAGCCACCTGACTACTTTAGTAACACATGATTAACTACTCACCTAGGTACTACAGAAGGACCTGATACACTAGCCACCTGACTACTTTGGTAACACTTAATTAACTAGTCACCTAGGTACTACAGAAGGACCTGATACACTAGCCACTTGACTACTTTAGTAACACATAATTAACTAGTCACCTAGGTACTATTAAAGGACCTGATACACTAGCCAACTAAGAATGTAGTAAAGAATGATTAACTCACCACCTGAATAGTAAGTAATAGTCTAATACAATAGACACCTGAGTACTCTGGTAACACTTTGTTCAACAGTCGCTTCATACCATAGTAACGCCTGATTCACTACCCACTTAATACTGTAATAACACATTGTTCACTAACCACCTTATTATTCCAGTAGGATCTGAATTGTTAACCATCTAGGTTCACTGATGGAACCTGACTTATTAACCACCTAAGTGTTGTAGTAGGACGGTAAATACCAGCCAGTTGACTCCTCTGGTTGTTTGTTTGTTTTATGACATAAAGCTACACAAAGGGCTATCTGTGCTCTGCTCACCCCGCGTATCGAAACTCGGTTTCTAGTAGTACAAGTACTCAGACATGCCGCTGTTTCACGGGGGCAGTCTCTGGCTGGACGTGACTTATTGACCATCTAAGTATTCTAGCATGACCTAAAGTTTTTATTTTCGTTACCATGACCACTTCAGTATAGTAAGAGGGCCTGTAATTTGTATCATTTTTTCAACTGTGTTTTCGTATTAAAATTCTGTTTTGTTTTACTTTCAAGAATCCCTGCGAGGCTACAGTGAACCAGGACGTGAGAACGACAAATACGAAGAAAGAGGTAACAATAGGACCTTTTCTATATAAATATTAACTCTCTCGTCACAATAGTTTTAACGACAAATACGAAGAAAGAGGTGACAATAGGACCTTTTCTATATAAATATTAGCTCTGTCGTCACAATAGTTTTAACGACAAATACGAAGAAAGAGGTAACAATAGGACCTTTTCTATATAAATATTAACTCTCTCGTCACAATAGTTTTAACGACAAATACGAAGAAAGAGGTAACAATAGGACCTTTTCTATATAAATATTAACTCTGTCGTCACAATAGTTTTAACGACAAATACGAAGAAAGAGGTAACAATAGGACCTTTTCTATATAAATATTAACTCTGTCGTCACAATAGTTTTAACGACAAATACGAAGAAAAAAGTAAGAATGGGACCTTTTCTATATAAATATTAACTCTGTCGTCACAATAGTTTTATAATTAAGTGTTTATTGTTGGCTTTGAAAGAAAAGTTGGTAAGTTATACACAAAGTATGTTAAGTAAACAACTTAATTTAACTCATCAAGTTAACTTCTGTAAAAGTGAAACTGCGAATTTAATCGCTTGTGACAATTGTAAACGTTTGACACTAGGAGGATTTAGTATTCCAAAACATAACAAAACGTGGCAAGACAAACAGACGTGCAGGAACATTTCAGATAGGGTATAAAACTAGTAAGTGTTGGAGTAGTTCATAACACAATGAAGTTCTTTAGTTAGTGTACGGGTTAACGAAATGTTTTAGGTATGTATATGACAATGGAATTTTTCAGCTAGAGTAATAGGCAAGGAAACGTTTCAAGTAGTGTATAACACTACATCAAGTGGTAATGTGTAATATAACGAAACGTTTTAAGTAGTGCATAAGACTACATCAAGTGATAGTGTGTAATATAACGAAACGTTTTAAGTAGTGCATAAGACTTCATCAAGTGGTAGTGTGTTAAACAACGGAACGTTTCAAGTAGTGTACAAGACAATATCAAATGGTAGTATGTAAAACAACGGAACGTTTTAAGTAGTGCATAAGACTTCATCAAGTGGTAGTGTGTTAAACAACGGAACGTTTCAAGTAGTGTACAAGACAATATCAAATGGTAGTATGTAAAACAACGGAACGTTTTAAGTAGTGCATAAGACTACATCAAGTGGTAGTGTGTAATATAACGGAACATTTCGAGTAGTGCATAAGACAACATCAAATAGTGGTATGTAAAACAACGGAACGTTTCAAGTAGTGTACAAGACTACATCAAATGGTAGTATGTAAAACAACGGAACGTTTCAAGTAGTGTACAAGACTACATCAAATGGTACTATGTAAAACAACGGAACGTTTCAAGTAGTGTACAAGACAACATCAAATGGTAGTATGTAAAACAACGGAACGTTTCAAGTAGTGTACAAGACTACATCAAATGGTACTATGTAAAACAACGGAACGTTTCAAGTAGTGTACAAGACAACATCAAATGGTAGTATGTAAAACAACGGAACGTTTCAAGTAGTGCATAAGACAACATCAAATGGTAGTATGTAAAACAATAGAACGTTTCAAGTAGTGTACAAGACAACATCAAATGGTAGTATGTAAAACAACGGAACGTTTCAAGTAGTGTACAAGACAACATCAAATGGTAGTATGTAAAACAACGGAACGTTTCAAGTAGTGCATAAGACAACATCAAATGGTAGTATGTAAAACAACGGAACGTTTCAAGTAGTGTACAAGACAACATCAAATGGTAGTATGTAAAACAACGGAACGTTTCAAGTAGTGTACAAGACAACATCAAATGGTAGTATGTTAAACAACGGAACGTTTCAAGTAGTGTACAAGACTACATCAAATGGTAGTATGTTAAACAACGGAACGTTTCAAGTAGTGTATAAGACAACATCAAATGGTAGTATGTAAAACAACGGAACGTTTCAAGTAGTGTACAAGACAACATCAAATGGTAGTATGTAAAACAACGGAACGTTTCAAGTAGTGTACAAGACAACATCAAATGGTAGTATGTAAAACAACGGAACGTTTCAAGTAGTGTACAAGACAACATCAAATGGTAGTATGTTAAACAACGGAACGTTTTAAGTAGTGCATAAGACTACATCAAATGGTACTATGTAAAACAACGGAACGTTTCAAGTAGTGTACAAGACAACATCAAATGGTAGTATGTAAAACAACGGAACGTTTCAAGTAGTGTACAAGACTACATCAAATGGTACTATGTAAAACAACGGAACGTTTCAAGTAGTGTATAAGACAACATCAAATGGTAGTATGTAAAACAACGGAACGTTTCAAGTAGTGTACAAGACAACATCAAATGGTAGTATGTAAAACAACGGAACGTTTCAAGTAGTGTACAAGACTACATCAAATGGTAGTGTGTAAAACAACGGAACGTTTCAAGTAGTGTACAAGACAACATCAAATGGTAGTATGTAAAACAACGGAACGTTTCAAGTAGTGTACAAGACAACATCAAATGGTAGTATGTAAAACAACGGAACGTTTCAAGTAGTGTACAAGACAACATCAAATGGTAGTATGTAAAACAACGGAACGTTTCAAGTAGTGCATAAGACAACATCAAATGGTAGTATGTAAAACAACAGAACGTTTCAAGTAGTGTACAAGACAACATCAAATGGTAGTATGTAAAACAACGGAACGTTTCAAGTAGTGTACAAGACAACATCAAATGGTAGTATGTAAAACAACGGAACGTTTCAAGTAGTGTACAAGACAACATCAAATGGTAGTATGTTAAACAACGGAACGTTTCAAGTAGTGTACAAGACTACATCAAATGGTAGTATGTAAAACAACGGAACGTTTCAAGTAGTGTACAAGACTACATCAAATGGTACTATGTAAAACAACGGAACGTTTCAAGTAGTGTATAAGACAACATCAAATGGTAGTATGTAAAACAACGGAACGTTTCAAGTAGTGTACAAGACAACATCAAATGGTAGTATGTAAAACAACGGAACGTTTCAAGTAGTGTATAAGACAACATCAAATGGTAGTACGTAAGACAACGGAACGTTTCAAGTAGTGTATAAGACAACAACAAGAGGTAAAGTGTAAGACAACGGAATGTTTCGAGTAGTGTATAAGACAACAACAAGAGGTAATGTGTAAAACAAGTTGTCAGGTGGCTCATATTACTGACATGAAGATTTACCCTCTTCAATTAAATATGTAATTTATATTGAGACGCTCAAAAATGATATACAAATATCCCTGACTCGACTAAATTTCATCTAACGATATTATAATTTAGGAAGTTGGTTTCTATATGGAGGCTAAGCCACATGCAACCTTGTACTGACTCTAGAATTCACTCTTCTCAGAATTAGAATTTGTTGTTGTTGTTTTCGCAGCCATATTTCCCGCTATGACAAGTGGATCTATACAATGTTGAAGGCCTTGAAAAGTTGAATATATCGTCCACATAAGCACGTGAAAATACAGTATTGGTCCCTTCCTGTTTGGCAAAATCTCAACGTTTATGTGAAGCAGCGAGTGCACCTGGATATAACACTAGTTGGGGCTTAGTAAAGACCTTGAAATAATTTGTAGTTATTACACACTGGTATGTGGGTGTAGAAATTCACTGCTTTTGAAACACCCTTACATTACTACTGATGCAACTTTTATGCTCTTTGTTTAAAGGAATGAAACTCCAATCGATTGGTTGTGTACACTGATGTCTGCGTCATATTCTTGGTCTGCTAATCTATTTACTTAAGCCTATTTCAGTTTAGATAGAGCTAGTAAAATAATTGTTCTTAAAATGTGTAAAACAAACCTCGACACAAATTCTACCGTAGACGAGATTCCAGATTGGTAGAGTGAGAACTGATGACGATGCATGACGTCATCAGAGATAATGAATACGCCTTGTTTTTCATTTGTTGTTTTTTTTTATTTTTTTCAATGTCAGTATAAAGATTGTTCCATTGTTATTTAAATTGTTTTCTGTGAAACTCAATAAACACAGGAAAGACTTTTCATTAACATTTTCCACTGCCACGTTTATAGAAATAGAACGTTTTAATTGTTAGATATCCATTAATTTAACCATTTTATAATTAATTTACAATATATCTTTATTTAAGTGTATTCGTGTTATCTGTAATGAATGTTATTGCGGCTTACAAATCGTCGTTTGTTAAGTTGCTGCTACTGCCCTCTGTTGACTTAACAGTAAAACTCAAGACTTATGGTGTTAAAAACCTCGTTTCGATACCTATGGTGGTCATGGTAAACGAACAGTATTTTTCTACTGATAGAACATAATGGTCCGTAACCCTTCTTTATACCACACTACCAATGAAAATGAGACCTCAGAACCAGCGGCGACCCCTGACGCACACATAATAGATTAATCGTGATTTATATTAATAAAACAGTAAATTAAAATCAACATACGCTAACTTTCGTTTTAGCGTCTCTCACACATGAGTGACGCAATATGTTGTTACACTAATGTGATTCACATTTAAATTTGTAAGTCATTAGTTGAGTCTGATTCGTAAGGCTTAAGCTTTTGTTATAGTTTTAAAATAATGTTTAGGCAGAAAAACATTTACTTGTATACACTTGTATTGCATGACAATAGTAAAAGAAATTATATGTATCTATGTATGTATGTTACGAAACAAACATTTGAATTGTTAATCTTTGTCTAAATTTTTTTTTCAACTGAGTTACTTATTAAAAAGATAAAATGTTAGAACAAAAAACAACGTGTGACGTGGTCCTGGAAGTCAGATTAGTATTTGGTATAAAAAATAAATTTAGGTCAAAGCGAAATTACATAAATATAACCTTGGGAGTGGACAAGTTAAGATTGTTGGTTAGTGGAACACTGCGATTGCTTACCATTTTGAGAATCGGTGTTTTGTCTCTCTTGTAATGTTTTTTCAAAGATTCTCACGTATTTCCTGGTTTGGGACAACTGTGCCAGCATAATGCACTTCCCTAAACAAGTATATTCACGAAATGTTTCTAGATTTCCTTTTAACCGAATATCGAAAGAATGTAAACATGTACTGATCCTTTTACGCAGTTAAATCTTGCATATGTCGAAAGTTAGAAACTCGTAATACTTTGTCTGCTTGAAGAGGGGCGAAACCGTCTGACGAGGTGGCACAAACACTTGTACAAATTGGTATAAATTAGATTTTTTTCCCTTTTACCTCCCGATAAACGTCATTTCGAATGGTCACTGATGTGTACAACGTCGAATGCTGGTAAAATACATTTAAAAGTTTTCTCTTTTCAGTAGTACATCAAAATTCCTCTTTTCTGCTTTGATGAATATAGAATTATTTCCGTCTTGATGTTATGTGAACATTTCAGAAGAATACTTTTCTCAGCCCCAGCAACCAATCTAACTGCTACAGAATAAAGCAGTCCAACCGACATGTGAAATATTTTGTTTATTTGTTCACTTGTGACGGCCCAGCATGGCCAGGTGGTTAAGGCGTTCAACTAATAATCTAGTCTTACACTGATGAATTAGGGACGGCTAGCGCAGATAGCCCTCGAGTAGCTTTGCGCGAAATTAAAAAAAAACACGAAAACAAACCAAAACTGACAACTTCCGATTAAATACGAAGAAGGCACTTGATGCTAATGTTGTTCACTGTAGTTCGAATATTATGAACCTTTTTTTTTAGGTATTAACGCCGATGGTGGAACCTAAGGAAATTCCGAAACGTTCATATTCAACATGTTTATTGATACTAACATCTTTTAAAATCTATCATGAAACGTCATTTTCCACTGATGAATCAGTTACAACTTTAAATGCAAGATTTATAATTTTTTTAAAATTAATTATGAGAGTATTAATTTTTTTTGCATGTCTCACAAGATTTAGTATCATATTATTCTGGTTATAAAGTGTGTTTTATGTATTTCTCCCCAGGTGTCAATGTCGTTTGTTTTTAAATTTTGCGTAAAGCTACACGAGGGCTATCTGCGACAGCTGTCCCTAATTTAGCAGTGCAAAACTAGAGAGAAGGCAGCTAGTCATCACCACCTACCGCCAACTCTTGGGCTACCCTTTTACGAACGAATAGTGAGATTGATCGTCACATTATAATGCCCTCAAAGCTGAAAGGGCAGGCATGTTTTGTGTGTTTATTTGTTTATTAATTTCGCGCAAAGCTACTTAAGGGCTATCTGCGCTAGCCGTCCCTAATTTAGCAGTGTAAGACTACAGGAAAGGCAGCTAGTCTTCACCACCAACCGCTAACTCTTCGGCTACTCTTTTACCACAGAATAGTGGAATTAACCCTCACATATTTTTAGCATTGCTAAGTCCGCAAACTTACTGCTAAGCCACAGTTTAAACGTAAAGTGATAGTTACTTCTATATTTATTTTAACACCTACCACTCGAGTCAGTTTTGGCCTTGATGTGGACCAGAAAAAGGAGGGTCATTCTGGAAAGGTTTGGGTTGTTTTGATTCCACAAAATGAAGACATTTGGCAATATTTTCGAGGCGTCTTGTGAGTGGACTCGTGACCTGACCCGAGTGGAAGGAACCAACATGGAGAAGTTAAGTTTTTAAAGTAAAACAATGTAGAAGTGAGGCATGCTTGACATGTTCAAGATATCGTTGTGAAAGTGATGGTTTTACCGTAGCGATTAAATTAAAATGTGGCTCCAGATTGGATAAGAGAAGACAAAAATAAGTCATCTAGCATTAGTCTCGAGGTCTAGGTCATTGGACCAGACCCTTGGTTGAACCCATGACCTGTCCCGAGACCACGAGATCCAACATGTAGATGTAAATAAATTTAAACGATGAAGCAATGAAACATGTTTGAAATAATGTGATCTAGAATGTGATGGTTTAACTGTAGAACGCCAAGGTCGGATGAGGGAAGACATTATTCGAAGATATCCCAATCAATTTGACATACCACGTGAATAGAAGATTCACCAATTGATTAGTACATTGACAGCAAAACATCACCAACAGGTACAATCGTATTGTTATTTTTAAAAAAGAGGATTGGATTAATATATAACGCATCAGTAGTTTCGATATTTTGTGAAACTAATAACACAGTAAAACCCAAAGATGTACTGTTGAAGTTGAAGTACACACACGATGCATTAAAGAGGACTTTCATGTCGATTATCAAATTCAAAATATCATTTCCAGAATGAAGAGTAAATAAAATAAAAATGGTATAATGCCCAGTATGGTATCACCATAGTGTAATCCACAGGGATGTCACTATGTCATTTAATTTGGGTTTTTGCTCTGGGAGTTGTGCTTCGCATCATTCGTCGAGATCTATCTAAGTAAACCTAAATCACCGGTTTCTGGAACGACCCCCTGTTGACCACCCTGGGCTGAATCATGTGTCATATCTTTCGATTTATTTTATTTAGAAGGAATATAAGATGATAATTTTGCAGTTTATTTTAACTTAAACTTCACACGATAACTGTGTTAGAGATTAAATTCTGAGATACGAAGTTAGCGACAGGATCACATACAAAAGTTGTAATGGTTTCCAAACGAGACTCATTTGAAAACTGTATTTTTAGCGATTATTTTGTTTAAGTATGAAGTGACGTGTTTTGTGTTTACTTGATAAATCTCGTGCTTTATTTAATTTACTGTAATATTTAAAGTGTCCATCCTTGAAACCGATGGAACTTCTTTTACAGACACCTGTATGAATACGGTCGTTGCAACAGGAGTTTTTTCGTCTCTTGAGTTACATGCGTTGTCCAAAGGTACGTTCATGTTAATACTCTGTGTATTTAAGACAGGGCAAGTATTATAATTTTGTGTAACTTCATAATGCCATCGGTCATATGTATTCAACAGATACTGCAGTAATCTTACAAAAAAAGTAATTAAAATCACATCTGTGGGCAGAAGAAAGCGTCCCAAAGTAAATATTTATGATAACAGGAGGAAGGCGTCCCAAAGTAAATATTTATGATAACAGGAGGAAGGCGTCCCAAAATGAAGATTTATGATAACAGAAGGAAGGCGTCCCAAAATAAAGATTTATGATAACAGAAGGAAGGCGTCCCAAAACGAAGACTTATTATAACAGGAGAAAAGCGTCCCAAATTGAAGATTTATGATAACAGAAGGAAGGTGTCCCAAAATAAAGATTTATGATAAATGGATGAAGTAAAGATTTATGGTAACAGGAGGGGGGCGTCACAAATTGAAGATTCATGATAACAAGGGGAAAGCGTCCTAAAATGAAGATTTTTGATAACAGGAGGAAAGCGTTCCAAAGTAAAGACTTATGATAAGTAGATCTAAGTAAGAGGAAGGCGTCGAAAGATGAATATGTCATAAATGATGTCTCTTTCTCACTCTTAGGGTTAATGAATCAAGACAGTGAATCCTAGGGTTCCAGGTTCGCGACCTGTTGTCCCAAACCCCTCCGCACTTTGTGGTCATAGCTAGTGTATAAGAATAGTGGTCAAACTATCACAGAAGAGTCGGCGATGGTCCAGTTGAGTAGTCTCTCAGCTCAAGATTAGTAACTACTAGAACGGACAGTCTATGTAGAGCTTTACGGGAAATTACGAAACAAAATATGAAAATTATACGTGCCCCTAACTTATACATTGAAAACAAAAGTTGGTTCGATATTTTTGAATGTTAACAACGACTGGTTTTACAATCGGTGAACCATTGTTGTCACACCAGTATCATTATAATAATTAACAGGTATCGAACTTCAGAAGATGTTAGATAGAATGTGTCTCAACTGTCGTGACGAATATTGGAAAGCGTGGTGAAGTGTAGATAGGTAAAGAAAGACAAACATATGGCTAAACCAAATGAGACTGTTTTAGTAAGGTATAATGTATAGTGTAACAGTGCTAAGATAAGAGTACGGTGTGTTTTACATAGTGTAACAGTGTTTATATCAGATACAGTTTGTTTTACATAGTATTACAGTATTGAAATCACAGTACGGTGAGGTTTATGTAGTCTAGTCGTGTGTACCAACATTATGGTAAGGGTGCATATTAGTCATCATTCAACGAATATTATATTTGACAACCAGATACTGGTGACGGGTACCAAAAATTAGTGAATGGGTCTAAGTAAATATAACGACAGTTGGGCTAAACAACTTCGGTGTTTGTTTTGGTTAGTAATGTAAGAAGACCAATACAGATGTTATCTGTGTACTTCATTAAGACCAATATTGATGTTATCTGTGTACTTCATTAAGACCAATACTGATGTTATCTGTGTACTTCATTAAGACCAATACTGATGTTATCTGTGTACTTCATTAAGACCAATATTGATGTTTTCTGTGTACTTCATTAAGACCAATACTGATATTATCTGTGTACGTCATTAAGACCAATATTGATGTTATCTGTGTACTTCATTAAGACCAATACTGATGTTATCTGTGTACTTCATTAAGACCAATACTGATGTTATCTGTGTACTTCATTAAGACTAATACTGATGTTATCTGTGTACTTCATTAAGACCAATACTGATATTATCTGTGTACTTCATTAAGACCAATACTGATGTTATCTGTGTACTTCATTAAGACCAATACTGATATTATCTGTGTACTTCATTAAGACCAATACTGATGTTATCTGTGTACTTCATTAAGACCAATACAGATGTTATCTGTGTACTTCATCAAGACCAGTATTGATGTTATCTGTGTACTTCATCAAGACCAGTATTGATGTTATCTGTGTACTTCATTAAGACCAATATTGATGTTTTCTGTGTACTTCATTAAGACCAATACTGATATTATCTGTGTACGTCATTAAGACCAATATTGATGTTATCTGTGTACTTCATTAAGACCAATATTGATGTTTTCTGTGTACTTCATTAAGACCAATACTGATGTTATCTGTGTACTTCATTAAGCCTAATACTGATGTTATCTGTGTACTTCATTAAGACCAATACTGATGTTATCTGTGTACTTCATTAATACTAATACTGATGTTATCTGTGTACTTCATTAAGACCAATACTGATATTATCTGTGTACTTCATTAAGACCAATACTGATGTTATCTGTGTACTTCATTAAGACCAATACAGATGTTATCTGTGTACTTCATCAAGACCAGTACTGATGTTATCTGTGTACTTCATCAAGACCAGTACTGACATTATCTGTGTACTTCATTAAGACCAGTACTGATGTTATCTGTGTACTTCATTAAGACCAGTACTGATGTTATCTGTGTACTTCATTAAGACCAGTATTGATGTTATCTGTGTACTTCATTAAGACCAGTATTGATGTTATCTGTGTACTTCATTAAGACCAATACTGATGTTATCTGTGTACTTAATTAATCGTGTGTAATTTTATACTTTAACTACGTCTCGAATAGTTACCAAAACGGTAGCACTTCCATCGTAAAACTTTCACCCAAGTTGATTAGAATTGTGATTTTTGACCACATTGTATTCTATTCTCCAGTAATAAATATATTTTAAAGTACATCCTGAGAAACGTTGCGGTTTATGACAAGGCCACACATCATGGGGAACATAAGCATACGAACTGCTCTTAAAGAAGTTGTTAAAGGAAACGAGCGCAGCCGTTGTAGACGATGAGGCCTAGCTATTCAGGCTTTTACAAGGAAGCAAGTTTGTCGCTGGCCTTTTAAAACCCGAAATGTCTCTTATCCAGTTTAATGATCGGAACTTCTAATATCCTAACACATCGCCTGAAACAACATTAGTTATGCGTGTACGTGATATCAACAGAGCTTTTGAAAAATCTTTTCAAATAATATATTTAGCCGTATAGCTCAGACTAAATCTGTCGACATGAACAGATTTAAACAATGACATCGTTTTTTATTGTTTATTGTGAATTAGAGAAGTTCTAAAACTGAAATATTTTAGTAATTTTGTATTGTTTCTTTGTTCATTCATATATATATATATATATATATGGATGGAATATATTGATTTGTAAATGGTCCAAGCTGTTGATATCAAGAAATGTATGTTTTAAATAGTAATTCCATCGTATTGCTTTACTTCTTCGTTCTTTGTGAGTTGTTAGGCTACTATGTTGTAGGAAAACTCGAGAGTTACTTTGACGTACACGGTTACTTATATATCTATACATTTCTCTCTCTCAAGGTTCTATAATGCATCCTACCAATGGCAGTCAACCACCCCTCAATATGATAAAAGTGGAGTCTCCCACCAGCTACTACAATAGTTATTCTTCTCCGACGGGCTACAGGGATTAGATCCCCCTCCCGGGGATCATTTACCAGAAGAGGGAATGCTCGGTTCTTCCCCTACACATCACTCCCATAGCCCAGCTATTGGATACCGTACAAAACGTCTACGTCGGTTCTCCTACAGCGAAGAAGACATGACTAGAACAGCTGAAATTAGCGGATATTACTGTCACTCTGCTGCTGATCTGACCAATCATGCTGTGTGGGGAAGTGACGTGGAACACGGCAGAATTCACATAGTTCGTGAGTTCACTATGTAAACATTAATAATGCCTATAACTGTCTAGAGAAATATCTTTATATGTTAGTTATAAGAGTTAATTTTTTTTCATTTTTGTTTTTCGCAAATTCACAGTTTATCTAACTTTGTTTAAGATATTTGGAAGACTGATGCTTATAAGTAATTCATATAATCTAAAATAAAACAATGTTATTGTTCCTCTTAAGCTGATTTTTATATTTTCTTAGTGGTTGTTTCACTTTAGCCACTCCAAATGTAGATAAAATCTAGTGTTTCCCAGTCCTAATTTAAATACTATACATCAGTACTAGAATCCAGCGTTTCTGAGGGCCTAACTTTAGTGTTATCAGTACAAAATGTGGATATAATCCAGTGTTTCTCAGGGCCTAACTTTAGTGTTATCAGTACCAAATGTGGATAGGATCCAGTGTTTCTCAGGGCCTAACTTTAGTGTTATCAGTACCAAATGTAGATATAATCCAGTGTTTCTCAGGGCCTAACTTTAGTGTTATCAGTACAAAATGTAGATATAATCCAGTGTTTCTCAGGGCCTAACTTTAGTGTTATCAGTATAAAATGTAGATATAATCCAGTGTTTCTCAGGGTCTAACTTTAGTGTTATCAGTACCAAATGTGGATATAATCCAGTGTTTCTCAGGGCCTAACTTTAGTGTTATCAGTACAAAATGTGGATATAATCCAGTGTTTCTCAGGGTCTAAATTTAGTGTTATCAGTACAAAATGTGGATATAATCCAGTGTTTCTCAGGGCCTAACTTTAGTGTTATCAGTATAAAATGTAGATATAATCCAGTGTTTCTCAGGGCCTAATTTTAGTGTTATCAGTACCAAATGTGGATACAATCCAGTGTTTCTCAGGGCCTAACTTTAGTGTTATCAGTACAAAATGTGAATATAATCCAGTGTTTCTCAGGGCCTAAATTTAGTGTTATCATTACCAAATGTAGATATAATCCAGTGTTTCTCAGGGCCTAACTTTAGTGTTATCATTACCAAATATAGATATAATCCAGTGTTTCTCAGGGCCTAACTTTAGTGTTATCAGTACAAAATGTAGATATAATCCAGTGTTTCTCAGGGCCTAACTTTAGTGTTATCATTACCAAATGTAGATATAATCCAGTGTTTCTCAGGGCCTAACTTTAGTGTTATCAGTAGTTCTTGCTTACTGATAAGACAAAATTACCCTTGAACTTAATGTAATCTGAATTTTTTTTTAATTATGTTTTGTCTATTTTTTTTCGCTTAATATTTCTACACGTACGCATTAAAAACTGTAGAGTTTTAAGGACTGAGAAAACCGGCTAAAGGATGTTTTCCAACATTTTTCTTTTCGAAAATGCAACCAAAGTATTTTGTATTGAGCTGGTTTTTTATTATTTGTTTTTTAATTGATGTAAACTGGATGAGACGAATTTTACGCATGTGTCAGCACCACGAAACACTCAAAGTGTTTTTAAACATTCACTTTCAATATGACCACTACACGAAACAATGTAACAAAAATAATCACCCATATTTCTGGCCCAACAGGAACAGGACACCCTCCTGCACTTCCCTCCTCTCACTTGCTTCAACCAGCTAAAGTCAAGTCAGGAACACCCACCAGTTTCGATCCTGTCAGTGGAGGGTCACCAAGCTTCCAAGTTACCCCGAGAGAAACTGCGATTTACACCCAGGAGGCTCCCAGGGCAAACAAAAAGCCGGTATCTCCTCGTAACAGTGAAAGTACGGTCATTTGTAATTATTTTTAAAATACAATCATAGCTCGTAAACTCCTTTGTTTATACTTTTGAATGTGGGCGGGGCTGAAATACGCCAATCGCAGCGTCTCCCGTCTTCTGTTTCGTTATAAAACGTTATATTAAACCAGTTGTACCTGATACTCGGAACTCCCAGATGACAGAAGGCATGAAACAAGGGGACTATTACACTCTTTGTTTAAATGTTTCCCAGTAAAATGTATTCAAATAACAATTTTAAAGTTCGATGAACTTTTAAAAGTCACATTACGAAGAGAGACAGCTAATGTTTCGAGTTTGTTTCATTTTTGTTTCGTTTACATAAAAATCGTATAAAAGTAAAGTACAAGTAATAAACCTTTTTCATTTTTCTGATTTTATTTTAAATATGATAATGTTAATTACATTTCTGTCCTAACATACTTGTGTACAGTGTTAGTGCGGTATGTAATTTGTGTTTAGCCCTTGTCATACCCACATACTTTATAAGTATGATTAATAATATTCAGACGAGATTTCCTTCTGTTCTTCCTCATCATTCCTGGTTTATAAATGTGTTTGGTAATATTCATACGAGATTTCCTTCTGTTCTTCCTCATCATTCCTGTTTTATAAATATGTTTGGTAATATTCAGACGAGATTTCCTTCTGTTCCTAACCATCATTCCTGGTTTATAAATATGTTTGGTAATATTCAGACGAGATTTCCTTCTGTTCCTAGCCATCATACCTGGTTTATAAATATGTTTGGTAATATCCAGACGAGATTTCCTTCTGTTCTTTGCCATCATTCCTGGTTTATAAGAATGTTTGGTAATATTCTACTTACTGGTGTTTATCTGTTGTAACATCCTATGTTAAAGATACCAGTAGCCGAATATAAACCACAGAATGATCTAATGAAACAATCTACTTACTGGTGTTTATCTGTTGTAACATCATGTGTTAAAGATACCAGTAGCCGAATATAAACCACAGAATGATCTAATGAAACAATCTACTTACTGGTGTTTATCTGTTGTAACATCATGTGTTAAACTTACCAGAAGCCGAATTGAAATCATAGAATGATCTAATGAAACAATCTACTTACTGGTGTTTATCTGTTGTAACATCATGTGTTAAACTTACCAGAAGCCGAATTGAAACCATAGAATGATCTAATGAAACAATCTACTTACTGGTGTTTATCTGTTGTAACATCATGTGTTAAACTTACCAGAAGCCGAATTGAAACCATAGAAAGATCTAATGAAACAATCTACTTACTGGTGTTTATCTGTTGTAACATCATGTGTTAAACTTACCAGAAGCCGAATATAAACCATAGAATGATCTAATGAAACAATCTACTTACTGGTGTTTATCTGTTGTAACATCATGTGTTAAACTTACCAGAAGCCGAATTGAAACCATAGAAAGATCTAATGAAACAATCTACTTAGAGTGTTTATCTGTTGTAACATCATGTGTTAAACTTACCAGTGGCCGAATTGAAACCATAGAAAGATCTAATGAAACAATCTGCTTACTGGTGTTTATCTGTTGTAACATCATGTGTTAAACTTACCAGAAGCCGAATTGAAACCATAGAATGATCTAATGAAACAATCTGCTTACTGGTGTTTATCTGTTGTAACATCCTATGTTAAACTTACCAGTAGCCGAATATAAACCATAGAATGAACTAATGAAACAATCTACTTACTGGTGTTTATCTGTTGTAACATCATGTGTTAAATTTGCCAATGGTCAAATTTAAGCCATATAATTAACTGAAATGTTTTAGTTATTAGTACTCTAGCATTGTTAATACATTTTATTTAACATAATCTTTAGTGACGAAGCGCTAACCAAAAACGCTATTTAAGGTTTATTTTACACATATTTATTGATTTCAGCTCTAACTCATCAACCAGGAACAGTAAACTTAGCTTGTCCATCTTCGTCCAGCTTGGGAGGTCCTGTAACCCCTTCTGGATCATATTATTTGGGATCAGGCCTCGGAAAATACCAAGAAAATGGAGATACATTTTCTGACTTTGTTAACCTTGTTTGTCAAGAAGCCCAAAGTACTGAACCTCAGCAAGTAAGTAGACAAATATCAGTGTTTTATTTATCTTTGGGTCTAAACTTCTGTTTATGTAACTTCCAATATGCTGAGGCTAATGTAACAACAGATAACATTTTTTTTGTAAATTACGATCCACAGATACAGTTTATAACGTTTTATTTTTATGGTAGAAAAATGTTCAACTTGAATTAATGTTAGCCTTGCGTTTTATTACTATACTGTAATATTATAATTTTTGTAGGCCTAGTGTATAATGTATTATTATTATAGTGCAATATTGTAATAATTTTAGGCTTACTGAGTAATGTTATAATGTTTGTAGGCCTAGCGTGGAATGTTGTGTTACTTTACTGCAATATTATAATGTTTGTAGGCCTAGTGTGTAATGTTTTATTACTTTACTGTAATGTTATAATGTTTGTAGGCCTAGCGTATAATGTTGTATTTCTTTACTGCAATATTATAATGTTTGTAGGCCTAGTGTGTAATGTTTTATTACTTTACTGTAATGTTATAAAGTTTGTAGGCCTAGCGTATAATGTTGTATTTCTTTACTGCAATATTATAATGTTTGTAGGCGTAGTGTAATGTTTTATTACTTTACTGTAATGTTATAAAGTTTGTAGGCCCAGCGTATAACGTTGTATTTCTTTACCGCAATATTATAACGTTTGTAGGCCCTAGTGTGTAATGTTTTATTACTTTACTGTAATGTTGTAAAGTTTGTAGGCCTAGCGTATAATGTTGTATTTCTTTACTGCAATATTATAATGTTTGTAGGCCTAGTGTGTAATGTTTTATTACTTTACTGTAATGTTGTAAAGTTTGTAGGCCTACCGTATAATGTTGTATTTCTTTACTGCAATATTATAATGTTTGTAGGCCTAGTGTGTAATGTTTTATTACTTTACTGTAATGTTGTAAAGTTTGTAGGCCTACCGTATAATGTTGTATTTCTTTACTGCAATATTATAATGTTTGTAGGCCTAGCGTATAACGTTTTGATACTTTACTAGCTTGGTCCAATCCGTTTAAAATGATAGGTTGGAACTATGTTAAAACCGTCCGCCAGAAACCACCGCCCTTCCTTCATCAGGTTTTGTTTATGAAACTTCTCTTTTTACAGTTAAGATGGCTGTTGCACTGTGTAAGTTCATGCGACCCATACAGTCACGATATTTGTCCCTATTTAGGTGATGTGACCTATAAAGTTAATATGATTGTTACTCTTGTAAACTGACGTCGCCTATATAGTTAAGATAGTTTTGGCCCCTGTAAACTTATGTGACCTGCATGGTTAAATTAGTTTTTGCCTCTGAAAGCTGATGTAACCTACACAATTATGCTAAGTTTTGCTCCCGTAAGTTGATATGATCTATGCAGTTATGATAGTGTTTGCTTCTGTAAGTTGATGCGACCTATACTATGAATATAATATTTTTGCGTTTTGAAGTTGAAATCTAACACATGTATATAGTTTCGTTATTAAGCGATACATACAAAAGGAACGTAACCAAAACACAATTACTTCTTACATATATTAGATTGTAATAATATAAAGCTTCAAGACCTAGTATACAATGTTGTATTAATTTATAGTAATAATATAATACTTACGGGCCTAATGTAGAATGTTTTACTACGTTATTGTAATAATGTAATGCTTAAAGGCTTATTGTACAATGTGTTTACTCTATTTTAATAACATAGCATTTACAAGTTTATTGCGCAACGTTTTATTACTTTACTAGCGTATAGCCTGTCAAAAATGACGGAACAAGTACTGCCACCCCCACCCATAGTATACCCTGACGTCACATTTCGTAGCTAACAGAAATAAATAAATTTTGCAAAATCAAGCTTAATCAATTAAAAGATAGAAATGTGCAGTCTAGACTCTAGGCCAGAGGTCCCAAAACGTTTTGACTGTCGACCACTTCATGGAATCCTTGACCTTTTATCGACCCATCCATTCTTTTAACTAATAAAAATCTATAGGTCATAGTTAAGATTTAAAAGTACCTATTTTAACTTGGAAACCGAAGAGGATTGTTCGGGTTTGAATAATTGTTACATCTTTACCTTGCATAATGGTCTTTTATCATTAACTTTTGAATATAGGTCTGCCAGATAGAAAAGATGATTTTTATTCTTTTTCAACTCATCACATAGAAAGGAATCCACATCTGTATGAAACTCCACAGTTGAGTCATACAACTCAACAAGCCTTTGCAAGCAAACATCTCTTGACAGCCACCTCACGTCAGTATGCAACAGTAATTGGTTCACCAATTCATTATTTTTTTCACATAGCTTAGCAAACAGTCGCGAATTAAGTGGATGTGCTTTGATTTTACTTATCAATCTGATGCACAACTTTAAAGTATCATGCAATTCATCACTGAGATTTTTTGCCACAAGGTGGTGTCTGTGTAATACACAGTGAATAGTACGCACATCGGGAACCTTTTCCTTAAGAAAGGTAGCAAATTCTCTGTAACAGCCAACCACTGAAGGTGCGCCATCTGTGGCAACCGCAGTTATATTGCTGAGTGGAATACTGTGCTTGTTTAAATATTCCTCCAAGCATTGAAAAATCGTTAACCCGTTTGCATCACCTTTAAGACACTTTGCGAACAAAAACTCGTCAATAACTTATTTTTGAAGTTGACTAAATTACCTCACATAAGCCATGAGAATGTTTGAACTACCAAAAGTTGACTCATCAAATTGAATAGAAAACTTACGATGCATAAGCTCAGATGCCAAAGTTTTTCCACATGTTCAGCCATCTCAGATAATTCTGGAAAAGGCCACTTTTAACTAGTTAACTTGTTTCATCAAGTTGGATGGAAAACTTACGATGCATAAGCACAGATGCCAAAGTTTTTTCCACATCTTCAGCCATCTCAGATAATTCTAGAAAAGGCCACTTTTAACTAGTTAACTTGTTTCATCAAGTTGGATGGAAAACTTACGATGCATAAGCACAGATGCCAAAGTTTTTTCCACATCTTCAGCCATCTCAGATAGTTCTAGAAAAGGCCACTTTTAACTAGTTAACTTGTTTCATCAAGTTGGATGGAAAACTTACGATGCATTAGCTCAGATGCCAAAGTTTCTTCCACATCTTCAGCCATCTCATCAACACGTCTTTGAACTGTATTTGCACTTAAAGGCAAGCATTTTAAAACAGGACCAGCGTCTTTTTTCATAACAGTTTCAATCAGTTCTTTAATTGATGGTATTATGATCTCCTCTGCAATAGTATACGGTTTTCCTTTCTTTGCTATATTGAGAAAAATATTATATGATGCCCTTAACCCTCCTTCATTATCAACCTGAACATCATAAATATAACATTATATAACATTATATTTGGTCGATGTTTATATTTTTCTTTCAACGTTCTAAAAAAATCAAGAACTTTATCTTTCTTATGAGGATGAATTCTTCGAAGGTGGGCTTTCATCTTTGCAGGTTTCATAACATCATTACTAAAAACCTTTTCGCATAGGAAGCACATAGGCTTCGTTTCATTTGTAATCGAAGATATGAATCCAAGTTTCAAGTAACCTAGTGAATATTGTCGGCAATTCTTTATAGGATCTGCGGCTGCCATTACAGTTAATGGGGTCGTGGCTAAAGTTAAGTAAATGAACTTTATCAGCAGGGTACAAGAAATACAGATCAATGTTTTAACTTTTCAAATTTAAAACAAAAGCAAAAGCGCATAGAAATATATAAAGTAATAGAAATATATGAACTAGTAGAGACTGTATTTAAATGTTAGCACGTGACCACGTGGCACAACGTTACACACTTTTCATAGACTGCAAACACAAAATTTTCGTTTATTTATTTTAAATACAGTACTTTGATTTTTTAAACTTTTAAGTACTGTTTTATTAGTTACGATACCTAATGTCCTTTTTAAACTAAACAAACTCACACCTCCGCCTCTGTATATAGCAAACACCAATAAATAATTAAAATAACCAAGTTTTATTAATTTACTGTAATAACATAAATTTTACAGGCCTAGCAATACTGTTTTGGTAATCAGAAATGTAAACAAGAATGAACCTAAAACATACTGAAGAGTACGTCACGCTCACAATGCTTCCTGATTGGCTCAATTACAACTGTCAGTTGGGTGGGCGAAGAGTAAACGACTCTCTGTCCAGACTCATAAATGACTCATGAATGTTTGTACAATTAATTTACAGCTGGTATTTTTATTTCCTTGATTATACGACTGTTGATTTTTCCACAATATATTATGTCGATTTGACCAACAATATTTAATAATGTTTTTGTATTAACAATCTATAATCGACCCCCGAGTGATTTGCGACCCCCGGAAATGTCTCATTGACCGTTGGGGGTCAATATCGACCACTTTGGGAACTCCTACTCTACGCAGTCAAACATCAGTAAATTCCTATGTGAGGCAATCAAAATTAAGATCATTCATAGAATAATTATTGGTAAAAAATCAGATTAAAAACTTATAAAATATAGAAAATAGTTAAATATAGAACCAATTTAAATTTAAAACTGAATCGATATTTTTTTTTTACTTTCATGATACATTTTATGCACTTGTTTCTAGGTTAGGTTATCTATCCACAATACGTCTTTACTTTCGGCTTATTATACCAACACTCACAACACTTATAAGGTTTCACAGAAATTCCTCTTACCACACGTTGCACACCCCGTTACTAAAATTAAAATCTTAATGGGCAGCCAGTAATCGAACAGTTCGACCTGGATAAGTATATTTTGGCTTTTATAACTCCTATTTTGAGAAATAAAGTGCGACATGACACACAAACTAGCTTTTAAAACAGGTTAAGTAGTAATATTATAATGTAAGCAGGCTTATTATACAATGATTTATTCGTTTATTTTCATAATATAATGTTTACAGGCTCAGCTTCTAATGTTTTGTTACTTTATAGTAATATATAACGTTTACAAACTTGCTATACACTTCTTATCACTTCGTTGTAATAATGTAGCGTTTATAGCAGTGGTTCTTAACCTGGGTTCAATCGAACCCCAGGGGTTCGATGAGTCAGTGTCAGGAGCTCAGCGGAGGTCAAGACACACACACACTCGTTCATCCAACTCGTATGATTCGTGACATCATGCTCCACTTGACCATCATTGGCTGCGGCTGATCACGTCACATCACTTGGCCTTAATATCTGTGCTGCAGAGAACTTCGTGCGCTTAGCAGTCGACTTGTGACTGTAGTAATCGTGTGTCATTTGTGATTTTTTCCTAATCTTTCAATCCCTTCATACTAACTTTGTCGAGCAAAAACAGAAAGTGGTCGGACGAATATGTACAATATGGATTCACGTGTATAACGGAACATGATGGGAGTCAGCGTCCTCAATGCATGATTTGCAACGTCAAGTTGAGCAATTCTAGTGTAGCACAGGCAAAACAAAAAGAACACTCATTAAAGCTACATTGAGATGGGAAATACAAGAACTCAACGCTTGCTGAATTCAAGGTAAAGAGAGCCAGGTTCGATGAAAAGACTACTTTACCTGTTCTCGGTTTTGTACCCATCGACAAACTGATCCTCACAACATCATACGAAGTTACGTACTTGATCGCAAAGCAGGGAAAACCACACACTATTGGTGAAGCACTCGTAAAACCAGCTGCGTTGAAGATGGCGAATATCATGCTGGGAAAAGCTGCTGAAAATAAATTATCCCAAATTCCTCTTTCAAATGACACCATCAGCAGCAGAATAGATGACATGAGCGATGCCATCTTGGCTCAAGTAGTTGCAGATCTAATTTCAAGCCCAGCAAAATTAAGCCTTCAACTCGACGAGACCACCGACGTTTCCAATCTAAGCCAGCTTGTTGTATTCGTGCGCTATGTGAAGAACGACGAGATAAAAGAAGATTTTTTTTATTTTGTAAGCCTCTTACAACAACAACTAAGGCAGCCAACGTGAAGAAACTTGTGGATGACTTCTTCAGAGATAACGATCTTTCGTGGGATATGGTTTCTGCAGTTTGTTCAGACGGAGCTCCAGTCATGCTGGGACGAAACTCTGGTTTTGGTGCGCTGGTGAAAGCCGATGCACCACACATCATTGTAACGCACTATGTTCTGCACAGGCATGCGTTAGCAACAAAAACCTTGCCTTCAAAACTGGCAGAAGTATTAAAAATTGTAGTGGAATGTGTGAACTTTGTGTGAAATAGTGCCCTGAAGCACCGCATTTTCAAAGAGCTGTGTAATGAAATGGGCTCTGAATTCGAGGTACTTCTGTACCATTCTAACATTCGGTGGTTATCCCGGGGAAAGGTGCTGAATCGTGTTTTTACCATGCGTGTGTAATTAGCCTTATTTTTGCGAGAACACCAACATTGTCATGCAGATTGCTTCGAAAAATCTGAATTCATTCTCATTTTGGCGTACATGGCCGATATCTTCAATGCTCTCAATCATTTCAAACAACAGATGCAGGACGGTGGAGTCAACATCATCGAAGCGGAAGAAAACCTGAAGGCTTTTCAAAAAAAAGCTACCGTTATGGAAACGACGAACATAGAATGATAACTTCGCAAACTTTCCCCTGCTGGACGACTGTGTAAGTAAGATCGAAGATGTGTCTGAAATCAGAGACATTTCTGTACCCGGGGAACTGAAGCTAGCAAGTGCCATGCACTTAGATGAGCTCGCAAAGTCTCTTGACAGATACTTCCCCACCAGAGAGTCATATCCTGCATGGGTGAGACAGCCGCTCACGTTTAGTGTTGCGACAGCAGATGTCAATGATGAATACCTCGATGAAATCATTGAACTTCAGCAGAGCCAGGCTCAACAGCAACCTTTCAGAACAACAACGCTCTCAACGTTTTGGTGTCACCAAATCGTAGCGTACCCTCTTATTGCTAAGAAAGCCCTTGAGATACTCATACCGTTTATTACAACGTATCTTTGCGAGCAATCCTTTTCGAGGATGGTAGACATAAAAACGAAAAAGAACAGACTTTGTTGTGAAAATGATATGAGAGTGGCACTTGCCAAGGTGAAGCCGCGCATTTCTGAACTTGTCTCTGAAAGGCAACACCAAAAGTCACATTGATTTGCAGTAAATATTCATTTAGTTATGTTTTTGTTTTTGTGCGAAATTCATGTTTTGTTGGTTTTGTTCTTTGAACACAGTGATATTGTGTGCAACTGATGCATGGTTCATTTTGTGCACTAATAAAATATCTACTTATGTTTTGAATTTGAAAAATCATATTTTATTTTTCCAATTACGAAGGGTTCAGTGAATGCAAATACGAAACTTCCGGGGTTCAGTACTTCCAACGAGGTTAAGAACCACTGGTTTATAGGCTTACCATATAATGTCTTCTTACGTTGTTGTAGTAACATTGTGTTTACAGGCATAGTGTATAATTTTAAGTTTCTTTATTGTAATAAGATAACGTTTACAGGCCCACTATGCAAAGTTTTATTAATTTATTATAATAATATAAATTTTACAGGCCTAGCAATATTGTTTTACAACTTCAATGTTATAATATAACGTGTGCAGGCTTCTTATGTAATGATTTATAACATTATTGCAATAATATAACATTTACAGGCTTATTATACACTTTATTACGTTATTGAATAATATGATGTTTACAAGCGTATCTTGTAATGTTTTATTATTTTATTGTAACAATACAACGTTTACAGGCCTGCCGTAAATGTTTTACTCCGTTACTGTAATAATATGACGTTTGCAGACTTAGTTATAATGATTTGTTGCTTTACTGTAATATACAACGTTAACATGTTTTGCTACTTTAATATAAAGATTAGAGGTTATAATACTTTATAACTCTACTGTAATAATATAACATATACAGGCCTAGCCTAGCGTATAGCTCTTTACTACTTTACTGTAATAATATAACGTTTACATGCCCAGCATATAATGCTTCATTACTTTACTAGCTTTGTCGGACCTTCAGTGATCACTGCTCACCAAACTTCTACTATATAGTTAAGATAATTTTGTACCTGTAAGCAGGTATTATGTAACAGATATACAGTTTTGTTGCTAAGCAACAGAGACGAACTGGACGTTACCAAAGGAAAACTGGCTTTTATATGCATTAAAACGCAAAGTCCTTTCAAACAGGTTGCTTGACATTTAAAAGATGTATATTATCCACCATAAAAGTACCCTGACTTATACCCAGGGGATATTTGTCTCTGTTATTATTCTAAAATAACCACAAGAGTTTAGAAATATTTGCGCGTGCTGAGACAAGTATTGGTCATTTGAGGCATCATGGGATATGTCTGTCAGTATCCCTTACAGTTTTGAGGGATTAGTGTCCATTACGTAGATTCAAGTATTGGAGAAGAAGAGGTCATTGAATAACTCTCAATTATTTAATTTCTTCCTTAGACTTGCATCTGCGTCTTTAAGAACGCGGGAAACTTAGACGTGTATGAAAGTTCCCAGGATGCAATTCACTCTATTGTGTACAACTATATTTCGCAACAATAAGGACGTATTTGGTCCTTTCACAGCCCACAAATTTCTTTTATGTGTCCAGTTCAGTGGTGCTAAGTTCCTTGTCACGTGGCAGAGTTATTATAAGTACAAAATATTGGATGTATAGAAACCACCCTCTTTCGTAATACTGTTTTGAAACTACAAGGACTTGGCTACACTTAGAGAAAAAATTAGTTATTTTGAAACCTCTGGTTGTTGTTGTGTGTTTCTTTATTTGAAATTAACAGCTAATTTGTTGGAAAGTGAATGTTCAGTTGTCGCAGGAGTGCAACTATTATTTGTTATAAGGTAACAAATTCACATCTTCGAGTAAAACTATTTGTTAGATTGAAACTATTATTTACTGGAAGCTAACAATTCTCTTCTTGGAGTATGACGGTTGGTTTGTTAGAGTGTAGCAGTTGGAGAACAAAATGTGTGTTTTGGAACAATAACTGTTTGTTTGTTGTTTGTGAAAGTTTTCTAGAAAACAATGTTTTGCTTGTTAACTTGCTTCTTTAGAACTTTCACGATAAAAATACATAATGGTTATCTGCATATCTCCATTCTTAAGTTTGAACTGGTAGAATATAAACAAAATAATTAGTCAACAGTGCCGACCGCCAACTCTTGGGCTACAACTTGTCTGACTGAACAGTAGAATTTGACTATCACTATTACATCACATTTTCGGACCCTAAATGTGAAGAGCAAATTTTGGCCGTGAACATTGTTCAACGGTAGAACTTGGATGCTACGATTGGTTTATATAGATAGTAGAGAGGCTTAAGTCCTTCTCGATGACGAGAAACCCACTTGAAATAAAAAATGTATCTCGGATTGGCTGCATTCAACCAAACATTTATGGACTCGTACAACGCAACATCAATCAACTTTATAGTTAGAACGACAAGAAAAAAAGAAGGCCCACCACAACAAGAAACTAGATAAACTAAGGCGACAACAACAAAAAAGATGCCAACGCGACAAACCACCAACAAACCTCATAATTAACAGATCCGATCGAAAATTAAGCAATGAAGAAATACATCTACTCAACAAAGGACCCAACTTCGCAGTAACACGTAGAAATATTCCATCCATCGAAATGAAAGCCTGTCTGGAAGACCTAGCTAGAAGGCTAGTGATCCACTCTACACAAAATGAAAACACCAACAAAACAACGAAAAACAGGAAGAAGACAACTTCGACAAAAATTCCACCGGCAACTAACAACCTAACTTTCCAGGTAGAACTGAAAACATCTATTTCTCTGAAACACATCAAAACTGTATCTTAAACAACTTTTTAAAGAATTTTCACACAAAACTGTCAACATAATTTCACAGAAAAGAAGTCTATAAAACAACCTCACACAAAAAGATATTAATTCTATAAACAACTTAAAACAAGACAACAACGTCAAAATTCTAAAATCAGATAAAGGCAATGCTATAGTTATAATGAACACAAATTAATACATTCAAAAAATGAACACCATGTTGTAAGATACAAACAAATTTAAACTAATAAACACAAAAAAACAGATGAAACCAATTAAACAAAATACTACTACAAATTAAAAACAACACAATCTCAGAAAACATTTATTCTTACTAACGAAATACCGACTCACACACACCACAACTATACAGCACCCTCAAACCTCACAAACCCGATTGTCCACTACGACCTATTATGTCGACCTACGAATCATTTAACTGAACCTCGGTAAATATAGAACATGGGCATTTTCTAAATATGTAAAATCAGCCGGCTCCCTTTAAAAGACTCTTTTAACTTTAAATATATTCTTAATCAACTAAATCATAAAGCCTTAATGGTCAGTTTAGATGTAATTTCCTCTTAACAGAAGTCCTAACAACTGATGCCTGCAAGATAGCTTTAGAACTTTATATCCAAGACCCCAACTCATGGATACACACCCCAGCAACCAATTAGCAACCTTATAGCATTCACTACCACCAAAACTAGCTTTATATTCCAATAACCAAAACTACCTAAAAGTAAATGGTCTAAGTATGGGGAATCCCGTGTTACCAGTTCTAGCCAACATTTTTATGATATAGATTGAATCTCAAGCGACCAGTTCAGCCTTACACCCACCACTATTCTGGTACAGGTATGTTGATGATATAATTGTTGGATTCATATCTACAGAACACATACTTAGTTTTTTCAATCACGTTAACTCGATACACCCCAACATTAAGTTCACCTGTGAACAGGAAAAACTAACCAAATAGCATTTCTTAACCTCAAAATCACTAGAACTGATACACAGTTCAAAACAGAAATACACAGAAAATTCACCCACACTGGATTATACTGGGGCTCAGCACATGAAACAAAACAAAAACTAAACATATTAAGAAACCAAATAAACACAAACACAAAACTATGTTCACCAGATAAAATTAATGATGAAATTAACAAAATAAAACAACACTTTATCAACATCAACAAATTTCATTAAAAAAAAACCGTGGGAAAAATTATACACACACACACCTTGACAAACAATAAACAAACAATAATAAATCCCAAGATACAACAAACTACCAAACCTTACTCTGCTGTATACCATATGTTCCAGACATCAGCGAAAAAAAATAACCAACATTTGAAAAAAACTCAACAAAACACAACATTCCAGTTAACACCAAATTTATTCAAAAACTAAAGTCCATACTATTTAAAAACTACGCTGACAAACATAATACTAACATTATTTATAAAATACAATACAACAACTGCCACGACTTCTATTTTGGAGAAACAAGCAGAAAAATGGAAACTAGATTTAAAGAACAAAAAAAAAGATCTTCACACATTTTTAAACACTGCAAATCAAATAAATTCAACTTAACCATAGAAAACACCCAGATATTAAGTAGGGAAAAAAATATAAACAAACGCAAAATCAAAGAAGCCCTACTTATATAACAACTGAAACCAACATTAAACCAATATAAAAGAACACCTATATACCTATACTAATTAATAATCTAACATCTGACTGCAACGCCACCTACTGTCCCGTACCCGTTTATATTCTCGTCCCTAAGATATGTGTCAGGAAGCAGTCAGTTGCAAACTATCTTTGTTAACCTGAAGATGATCTAAGAAGGTAGAAACGTTATTCTCTGCTTATCAATAAAAGTGCTAATACCCATACCAGCCGTTCTGAAAGGCTTAAGTAATAATTGGCCATGAATTCCACACATACGGACACACTGAACTGAAAATAGAGCATTTGGTTATCAGTTCCGTGATATACCCGTTAGTAGCCTGAACTCTTGGGCTACTCTTTTACCAACGAATAGTGGGATTGATCGTAAAATTGCAATGCTCCCACTGCTGAAAGGGCAAGCATGTTTGGTGTGACAGTAATTCGAACTCGCGACCCTCAGATATAAGTCGAGGGCCCTAACCACCTGGCCAAGCTATTTGTCATCAGTTCTCTCATGTAATCATTGATAGACTAAAGTTTCAAAACAGTTCTCAATTTAAATGTTTTACTCTCAGCTCTAAAAATGTGATTTTTCATCAGCTCCTTCATATACCTGAAAATCTTCCCTTGCTTTGTGTATTGACTTATATGTTAATTGTTTGGACGTTGTATGTTTTATTACTGTCTGAAAAGTTGTGAACTGTTCATATAGTCTTGTTGTTTTTGTATATGCTTAAAAATCATATAACACAAGTTTGTCTTCTTATTTTCGTTTGTGCTGAAAAATTATGGAACACAAGTTTCTGTATATGCTGAAACATCGTGCAACACAATTGTGTCCTACTGTGTTTTTATGTACTGAAATATCATAATTCAACTTTGTCCTGTTGTCTTTGCGATGTAAGATAAATGGCGTATATGTATTCCTTAGGTTGCTGACTCTGGTGCTCGAACCCCAGCTAAACTTCCTCATTTCTATAATAGTTCAATGTTGTATCCAGCACCCCCAGGGCCGAAAGCAAGACAAGTTACTCTCGTGAAGATTGCAGGTAATTTGTTTTTCCTTTTAAAAGTACCTAAGTTAATCCTCACATCTTAACTAGTGTTCTATCTGCTTTTAAGAAGTCGTGAAATATTGAAATTAAAAAGATATATACTACATAGTCTCCGTAGATTTTGGGGCGACATCTATCGGCAACCAACATCTTTAATTGCTCCAAGGGATTAGAGTTCATTTCACAAAGAGCACAGTCGACTTTTAATCGCCAAATCTTTGTTCTAAACTTGGGACGAAATATATCAGTGCAAATTCGAAAACGTTTAAACAGGCTTAAATTAACTTAAGTAAGAAAATTTCTAGAAAATGATCGTCTTTTGTAAGCTAAAATATAAAAGGAATTAAAATCTTACATTTGAGGCGGCATCTGTTGGAAACATTTCAAATACTACATTAAGAATTACTTTGTGCGTCATAATATTATATACTATGGTTTAATGAACCTTTCTATTAAACACCAAATAACCGAGTTCACTAACTCCAGTTCATTTAATATTTATATTGTTTATTTATCTCTTGTGATGGGCCCGGCATGGCCAAACGTGTTAAGGTGTGCGACTCGTAATCTGAGGGTCGCGGGTTCGCATCCTCGTCGCGCCAAACATGCTCGCCCTTTCAGCCGTGGGGGCGTTATAATGTGACGTTCAATTCCGCTATTCGTTGGTAAAATAGTAGCCCAAGAGTTGGCGGTGGGTAGTGATGACTAGCTGCTTTCCCTCTAGTCTTACACTGCTAAATTAGGGACGGCTAGTGCAGATTGCCCTCGTGTAGCTTTGTGCGAAATTCAAAACAAACAAACAAACAAGCTCTTGTTGCTGGGCATAGTTTCAAAATGGCATGTACAACTGACATCGAATTTTATTATCAAAATTAAATATGTTGAACAGAGGCCTAGTTTTTATTTGAAAAAACAATGATGTTCATGAACTATGGAACTTCATGAGAACATAAAGTTTACAACAAAAAGCGCTAACTAGAAAGAAAATATATTTTCTTATAGTTTTATTTAAAGAGAAATATTTTAAAACTTGGTGATTGTTCAACCTGCTGTTCAAGTTTGATATTTTCGTCGTATATACGGTTTTAACTGTATTTGACTTTTTTATCGAAATATAATAGTTTAGTCCCCGCCTTCGTATTAAGAACTCAGTTTACCAGTTTTAAATAACTACCCAATGTCTCGGTGGTAAGAATGAAGGTTTATAACGCTAAAATTTGGGATTCTATTCCTGAAGTGACTAAAATTGCGCTTAAACAAATGCATAAGTTGAAGCGTCACTTTCAATTCTAACACTTTTGTTTAATGAACATTTATTATCTTAAGATTATGTAAAAGAGATATATTAAGAGATCTGGATATTCTATGAAATCGTCTTTATTCAATATTAGTTTGAAAACCATAGCGATTGAAGCGTGAGTGTTCTTATAAACTGTAACATGACCCCGAGGTCTTAAATATTTTTATAACTTATGACCGTTAGGGGTCTGGTCTTTACTGTAACGTAATTGAAATGTTTATATTTAGTTGTGCTTATAAGGTTTGTTTGTTTATAGTAAAACACAAACTTACACAATGGGCTACCTATGCTCTGTCCACCACAGGTATCGACACTCGGTTTCTAGCGTTCTAAGAACGCAAACACACTGCTGTGCCACTGGGGAGGATGCTTTTAAGATCGACAACTAAGTTAAATAGATTCTGGTTTTCGTTAAATTCCCTTTTTAAATAAGTTCTTCTTTTCATAGATCAGTAACTGATGAGATCTTTTAAAATAAATTCCCTGTGTGAACATTAACTTAAAAGTAATTTTCGCACAGTGAGCAATTTTTAGTACGATAACAATTAAATGTGTAGTTAAATATTAAATAATAAGATTCGAAAAAAAAATGAAGTTACAAGTATTTTCACTACTTTAGATTTCTTCAAGTCTTAGTGAAGAGCGCCTAAAAATAGTCCCCTCCCAGTAACACAGCGGTATGTCTGCGGACTCACACCGCTAAGAACCGGTTTCGATACCCTTGGTGGGCAGAGAACAGATAACCCATTGTGTAGTTTTATACTTAATTCTAAACAAACAAGCTAAAAATAGTTAATTATCGAAGACTTACAACATTTCTTCTCCAGATTTAAATTCGTCCGCGTCAAGCCTGCCTGTTCAAACCAGCATTGTTACGGGAAACAGTCGTATTCCAAGTACAAATCTGATACTGAGAGAAAATCGAGTTCAAACCGTAACTTCTCCAGGACTTGTTGGTAAGTGTGATTTATTTCATACGACAATCAGTGTAAAGTGAAGAAACATCTACAAGAACCGATTGTGAAGAAAAAAAGTTTTAATGTTAGATATTAAAAAAAAAGGTTATATTGCATTTTAGGTACGTAAAGCAGTTTTTTTAGGCTTAATGTTATTGGCCTAATTAATTCTTTCACGGCCATGTTTATAAATAAACAACACTTCGTGCTGTAAACGTAGTTTTAGATAACACAATAAAATAAAAGATGTGTTTTAACATTTCATTACTTGTATATTACTACAAATTAGTAAACTTCGAAGATACCCTCGGTGGACTCCACAGATAGCCCGATGTGGCTTTGTTATAAGAAAACACACAGACTTAACACGCCGAGTGTTCTCTAATTCGAGCCTCCTAACGGTCTCAATTTTCCTTTCGTTAAAAAGAAAATAAAGTTTAATAATATCGTCTACTGTTCTTTGATTTATAAGAATTTGCTTACAGCTTCTGGTAAAGATAAATAATTTGAAAGATGTAACTTTGTTATTGTAGATTAAATATTCTATTTCTTTCTAGGATCCATGTTGTCGAGTGGCCAAGAATTACCAGTGGTTAACCGTCCTGTGATCACCGGCCTTGGGAGAACTGACCACAGTTTCCCCCATTTCCATCCACAGTCTCAGGTATGTTATTTGTTTATTTTTGAATTTCGCGCAAAGCTACACAAGGACTATCTGTGCTAGCCGACCCTATTTTAGCAGTATAAATCTAGAGGGAAGGCAGTTAGTCATTATCATCCACCGCCAACTCTTGGGCTACTCTTTTACCAACGAGTAGTTGGATTAACTGTCACTTTATAACACCTCCACAGATGAAAGACGAACATGTTTGGTGTAACCACAGAACCTCAGATTGCGAGTCGAGCGCCCGAACCACGTGGTCATGCGATGCTCCTCAGGTATATTACGAACTGAATGATGGCTCTTAATAAATAGATGTATACAAGTCTTAAACTACCCTAATTTACACGAAACATATTGCTTTCCTTTCCATAAAATAACCTTAAACATGCCAATGTTTAATTTCCAACATGCTAATATTTACTTTCCACCACGTTAACGTTGGCTTTATTATATTAGTGTTGAACTTATGACATATAAATGTTGGCATTTCGCCATGTTATTCAGTCATAATCATAACTTTTCATCATAATTATTCCTAACTGGAGTACCCGTCCCGTGACTAATGATTAATGGAAGGTTATTTTAAGGCATAAATAGTTGCTTCCCATATATGAAATTATAAAAAAAAAAAAACAACCAACAAACCTGTGAAGAAGTTAACAGACATACAACAGACACTACTGTTCTATTTATATAGAGAAAAGTTACGCCATATTAGCGTTCACTTTTCACCATGGTTATCGTTGACCATACGCCACTTAAGGTTTACCTATTCCATCATTTTAAAGTTAACATTACATTATGTTAGTGTGTATTGATTTGTGACTGTAATAACGTTTACACTATATTAGTGTGTATTCATTTGTGACTGTAATAACATTTACATTATATTAGTTTGTGTTCATTTGTGACTGTAATAACATTTACACTATATTAGTGTGTTTTGATTTGTGACTGTAATAACATTTACACTATATTAGTGTGTATTGATTTGTGACTGTAATAACATTTACATTATATTAGTTTGTGTTCATTTGTGACTGTAATAACATTTACATTATATTAGTGTGTATTGATTTGTGACTGTAATAACATTTACACTATATTAGTGTGTTTTGATTTGTGACTGTAATAACATTTACACTATATTAGTGTGTATTGATTTGTGACTGTAATAACATTTACATTATATTAGTTTGTGTTCATTTGTGACTGTAATAACATTTACATTATATTAGTGTGTTTTGATTTGTGACTGTAATAACATTTACACTATATTAGTGTGTATTGATTTGTGACTGTAATAACATTTACATTATATTAGTGTGTATTGATTTGTGACTGTAATAACATTACATTATATTAGTGTGTATTGACTTGTGACTGTAATAACATTACATTATATTAGTGTGTATTGATTTGTGACTGTAATAACATTTACATTATATTAGTGTGTGTTGATTTGTGACTGTAATAACATTACATTATATTAGTGTGTATTGATTTGTGACTGTAATAACATTTACACTATATTAGTGTGTATTGACTTGTGACTGTAATAACATTACATTATATTAGTGTGTATTGATTTGTGACTGTAATAACATTTACATTATATTAGTGTGTTTTGATTTGTGACTGTAATAACATTTACACTATATTAGTGTGTATTGATTTGTGACTGTAATAACATTTACATTATATTAGTTTGTGTTCATTTGTGACTGTAATAACATTTACATTATATTAGTGTGTTTTGATTTGTGACTGTAATAACATTTACACTATATTACTGTGTTTTGATTTGTGACTGTAATAACATTTACACTATATTAGTGTGTATTGATTTGTGACTGTAATAACATTTACATTATATTAGTTTGTGTTCATTTGTGACTGTAATAACATTTACATTATATTAGTGTGTTTTGATTTGTGACTGTAATAACATTTACACTATATTAGTGTGTATTGATTTGTGACTGTAATAACATTTACGTTATATTAGTGTGTATTGATTTGTGACTGTAATAACATTACATTATATTAGTGTGTATTGACTTGTGACTGTAATAACATTACATTATATTAGTGTGTATTGATTTGTGACTGTAATAACATTTACATTATATTAGTGTGTGTTGATTTGTGACTGTAATAACATTTACATTATATTAGTGTGTATTGATTTGTGACTGTAATAACATTTACACTATATTAGTGTGTATTGATTTGTGACTGTAATAACATTTACATTATATTAGTGTGTATTGATTTGTGACTGTAATAACATTTACATTATATTAGTGTGTATTGATTTGTGACTGTAATAACATTTACATTATATTAGTGTGTATTGATTTGTGACTGTAATAACATTTACACTATATTAGTGTGTATTGATTTGTGACTGTAATAACATTTACACTATATTACTGTGTATTGATTTGTGACTGTAATAACATTTACACTATATTAGTGTGTATTGATTTGTGACTGCAATAACATTTACATTATATTAGAGTGTATTGATTTGTGACTGTAATAAAATTTACACTATATTAGTGTGTATTGATTTGTGACTGTAATAACATTTACACTATATTACTGTGTATTGATTTGTGACTGTAATAACATTAACATTATATTAGTGTGTATTGATTTGTGACTGTAATAACATTACATTATATTAGTGTGTATTGATTTGTGACTGTAATAACATTTACACTATATTAGTGTGTATTGATTTGTGACTGTAATAACATTTACACTATATTACTGTATATTGATTTGTGACTGTAATAACATTTACACGATATTAGTGTGTATTGATTTGTGACTGTAATAACATTTACATTATATTAGAGTGTATTGATTTGTGACTGTAATAACATTTACACTATATTAGTGTGTATTGATTTGTGACTGTAATAACATTTACACTATATTAGTGTGTATTGATTTGTGACTGTAATAACATTTACACTATATTAGTGTGTATTGATTTGTGACTGCAATAACATTTACATTATATTAGAGTGTATTGATTTGTGACTGTAATAAAATTTACACTATATTAGTGTGTATTGATTTGTGACTGTAATAACATTTACACTATATTACTGTGTATTGATTTGTGACTGTAATAACATTTACATTATATTAGTGTGTATTGATTTGTGACTGTAATAACATTTACATTATATTAGTGTGTATTGACTTGTGACTGTAATAACATTTACTCTATATTAGTGTGTGTTCATTTGTGACTTTAATAACATTTACATTATATTAGTGTGTATTGACTTGTGACTGTAATAACATTTACACTATATTAGTGTGTGTTCATTTGTGACTGTAATAACATTTACATTATATTAGAGTGTATTGATTTGTGACTGCAATAACATTTACATTATATTAATGTGTATTGATTTCTGACTGTAATAACATTTACATTATATTAGTGTGTATTGATTTGTTACTGTAATAACATTTACATTATATTAGTGTGTATTGATTTGTGACTGTAATAACATTTACATTATATTAGTGTGTATTGATTTGTGACTGTAATAACATTTACATTATATTAGTGTGTGTTCATTTGTGACTGTAATAACATTTACATTATATTAGTGTGTATTGATTTGTGACTGTAATAACATTTACATTATATTAGTGTGTATTGATTTGTGACTCTAATCACATTCACATTATATTAGTGTGTATTGACTTGTGACTGTAATAACATTTACATTATATTAGTGTGTATTGATTTGTGACTGTAATAACATTTACATTATATTAGTGTGTGTTCATTTGTGACTGTAATAACATTTACATTATATTAGTGTGTATTGATTTGTGACTGTAATAACATTTACATTATATTAGTGTGTATTGATTTGTGACTGTAATAACATTTACATTATATTAGTGTGTATTGATTTGTGACTGTAATAACATTACATTATATTAGTGTGTATTGATTTGTGACTGTAATAACATTTACATTATATTAGTGTGTATTGATTTGTGACTGTAATAACATTACATTATATTAGTGTGTATTGATTTGTGACTGTAATAACATTTACATTATATTAGTGTGTATTGATTTGTGACTGTAATAACATTTACACTATATTAGTGTGTATTGATTTGTGACTGTAATAACATTTACACTATATTAGTGTGTATTGATTTGTGACTGTAATAACATTTACATTATATTAGAGTGTATTGATTTGTGACTGTAATAAAATTTACACTATATTAGTGTGTATTGATTTGTGACTGTAATAACATTTACATTATATTAGTGTGTATTGATTTGTGACTGTAATAACATTTACATTATATTAGTGTGTATTGATTTGTGACTGTAATAACATTACATTATATTAGTGTGTATTGATTTGTGACTGTAATAACATTTACACTATATTAGTGTGTATTGATTTGTGACTGTAATAACATTTACACTATATTACTGTGTATTGATTTGTGACTGTAATAACATTTACATTATATTAGTGTGTATTGATTTGTGACTGTAATAACATTTACATTATATTAGAGTGTATTGATTTGTGACTGTAATAAAATTTACACTATATTAGTGTGTATTGATTTGTGACTGTAATAACATTTACATTATATTAGTGTGTATTGATTTGTGACTGTAATAACATTTACACTATATTAGTGTGTTTTGATTTGTGACTGCAATAACATTTACATTATATTAGAGTGTATTGATTTGTGACTGTAATAAAATTTACACTATATTAGTGTGTATTGATTTGTGACTGTAATAACATTTACACTATATTACTGTGTATTGATTTGTGACTGTAATAACATTAACATTATATTAGTGTGTATTGATTTGTGACTGTAATAACATTTACATTATATTAGTGTGTATTGATTTGTGACTGTAATAACATTTACTTTATATTAGTGTGTGTTCATTTGTGACTTTAATAACATTTACATTATATTAGTGTGTATTGACTTGTGACTGTAATAACATTTACACTATATTAGTGTGTGTTCATTTGTGACTGTAATAACATTTACATTATATTAATGTGTATTGATTTCTGACTGTAATAACATTTACATTATATTAGTATGTGTTCATTTGTGACTGTAATAACATTTACATTATATTAGTGTGTATTGATTTGTGACTGTAATAACATTTACACTATATTAGTGTGTATTGATTTGTGACTGTAATAACATTTACATTATATTAGTGTGTGTTCATTTGTGACTGTAATAACATTTACATTATATTAGTGTGTATTGATTTGTGACTGTAATAACATTTACATTATATTAGTGTGTATTGATTTGTGACTCTAATCACATTCACATTATATTAGTGTGTATTGACTTGTGACTGTAATAACATTTACATTATATTAGAGTGTATTGATTTCTGACTGTAATAACATTTACATTATATTAGTGTGTATTGATTTGTGACTGTAATAACATTTACATTATATTAGTGTGTATTGATTTGTGACTGTAATAACATTTACACTATATTAGTGTGTATTGATTTGTGACTGTAATAACATTTACATTTTATTAGTGTGTGTTCATTTGTGACTGTAATAACATTTACATTATATTAGTGTGTGTTCATTTGTGACTGTAATAACATTTACATTATATTAGTGTGTATTGATTTGTGACTGTAATAACATTTACATTATATTAGTATGTGTTCATTTGTGACTGTAATAACATTTACATTATATTAGTATGTCTTCATTTGTGACTGTAATAACATTAACATTATATTAGTGTGTATTGATTTGTGACTGTAATAACATTTACATTATATTAGTATGTGTTCATTTGTGACTGTAATAACATTTACATTATATTAGTATGTCTTCATTTGTGACTGTAATAACATTTACATTATATTAGTGTGTATTGATTTGTGACTGTAATAACATTTACATTATATTAGTGTGTTTTGATTTTTGACTTTAATAACATTAACATTATATTAGTGTTTATTGATTTGTGACTATAATAACATTTATACTATATTAGTGTGTGTTCATTTGTGACTGTAATAACATTTAGATTATATTAGTGTGTGTTCATTTGTGACTGTAATAACATTTACATTATATTAGTGTGTGTTCATTTGTGACTGTAATAACATTTACATTATATTAGTGTGTATTGATTTCTGACTATCATAACATTTACATTATATTAGTATGTATTGATTTGTGACTGTAATAACATTTACATTATATTAGTGTGTATTGATTTGTGACTGTAATAACATTTACATTATATTAGTGTGTTTTGATTTTGACTGTAATAACATTAACATTATATTAGTGTGTATTGATTTGTGACTGTAATAACATTTATACTATATTAGTGTGTGTTCATTTGTGACTGTAATAACATTTACATTATATTAGTGTGTATTGATTTGTGACTGTAATAACATTTACATTATATTAGTGTGTATTGATTTGTGACTGTAATAACATTTACATTATATTAGAGTGTATTGATTTCTGACTGTAATAACATTTACATTATATTAGTGTGTATTGATTTGTGACTGTAATAACATTTACATTATATTAGTGTGTATTGATTTGTGACTGTAATAACATTTACATTATATTAGTGTGTATTGATTTGTGACTGTAATAACATTTACATTATATTAGTGTGTGTTCATTTGTGACTGTAATAACATTTACATTATATTAGTGTGTGTTCATTTGTGACTGTAATAACATTTACATTATATTAGAGTGTATTGATTTGTGACTGTAATAACATTTACATTATATTAGTGTGTATTGATTTGTGACTGTAATAACATTCACATTATATTAGTGTGTGTTTATTTGTGACTGTAATAACATTTACATTATATTAGTGTGTATTGATTTGTGACTGTAATAACATTTACATTATATTAGTGTGTATTGATTTGTGACTTTAATAACATTTACATTATATTAGTATTTATTGATTTGTGACTGTAATAACATTCACATTATATTAGTGTATTGGGTTGTGACTGTAATAACATTTACATTATATTAGTGTGTGTTCATTTGTGACTGTAATAACATTTACATTATATTAGTGTGTGTTCATTTGTGACTGTAATAACATTTACATTATATTAGTGTGTATTGATTTGTGACTGTAATAACATTTACATTATATTAGTGTGTATTGATTTGTGACTGTAATAACATTCACATTATATTAGTGTGTATTGATTTGTGACTGTAATAACATTTACATTATATTAGTGTGTATTGATTTGTGACTGTAATAACATTTACATTTTATTAGTGTGTGTTCATTTGTGACTGTAATAACATTTACATTATATTAGTGTGTGTTCATTTGTGACTGTAATAACATTTACATTATATTAGAGTGTATTGATTTCTGACTGTAATAACATTTACATTATATTAGTGTGTATTGATTTGTGACTGTAATAACATTCACATTATATTAGTGTGTGTTTATTTGTGACTGTAATAACATTTACATTATATTAGTGTGTATTCATTTGTGACTGTAATAACATTTACATTATATTAGTGTGTATTGATTTGTGACTGTAATAACATTTACATTATATTAGTATTTATTGATTTGTGACTGTAATAACATTCACATTATATTAGTGTGTATTGGGTTGTGACTGTAATAACACTTACATTATATTAGTGTGTGTTCATTTGTGACTGTAATAACATTTACATTATATTAGTGTGTGTTCATTTGTGACTGTAATAACATTTACATTATATTAGTGTGTATTGATTTGTGACTGTAATAACATTTACATTATATTAGTGTGTATTGACTTGTGACTGTAATAACATTTACACTATATTAGTGTGTGTTCATTTGTGACTGTTATAACATTTACATTATATTAGAGTGTATTGATTTGTGACTGCAATAACATTTACATTATATTAGTGTGTTTTGATTTGTGACTGTAATAACATTTACATTATATTAGTATGTGTTCATTTGTGACTGTAATAACATTTACATTATATTAGTGTGTATTGATTTGTGACTGTAATAACATTTACATTATATTAGTATGTGTTATTTGTGACTGTAATAACATTTACATTATATTAGTATGTGTTCATTTGTGACTGTAATAATATTTACATTATATTAGTGTGTATTGATTTGTGACTGTAATAACATTTACATTATATTAGTGTGTATTGATTTGTGACTGTAATAACATTTACATTATATTAGTGTGTTTTGATTTGTGACTGTAATAACATTTACATTATATTAGTGTGTATTGATTTGTGACTGTAATAACATTTACACTATATTAGTGTGTGTTCATTTGTGACTGTAATAACAATTACATTATATTAGTGTGTTTTGATTTGTGACTGTAATAACATTTACATTATATTAGTGTGTATTGATTTGTGACTTTAATAACATTTACATTATATTAGTGTGTATTGATTTGTGACTTTAATAACATTTACATTATATTAGTGTGTATTGATTTGTGACTTTAATAATATTTACATTATATTAGTGTGTATTGATTTGTGACTGTAATAACATTCACATTATATTAGCGTGTATTGATTTGTGACTGTAATAACATTTACACTATATTAGTGTGTATTGATTTGTGACTGTAATATCATTTACATTTTATTAGTGTGTGTTCATTTGTGACTGTAATAACATTTACATTATATTAGTGTGTGTTCATTTGTGACTGTAATAACATTTACATTATATTAGTGTGTGTTCATTTGTGACTGTAATAACATTTACATTATATTAGAGTGTATTGATTTGTGACTGTAATAACATTTACACTATATTAGTGTGTATTGATTTGTGACTGTAATAACATTTACATTATATTAGTGTGTATTGATTTGTGACTGTAATAACATTTACATTATATTAGTGTGTTTTGATTTTTGACTTTAATAACATTAACATTATATTAGTGTTTATTGATTTGTGACTATAATAACATTTATACTATATTAGTGTGTGTTCATTTGTGACTGTAATAACATTTAGATTATATTAGTGTGTGTTCATTTGTGACTGTAATAACATTTACATTATATTAGTGTGTGTTCATTTGTGACTGTAATAACATTTACATTATATTAGTGTGTATTGATTTCTGACTGTCATAACATTTACATTATATTAGTATGTATTGATTTGTGAGTGTAATAATATTTACATTATATTAGTGTGTATTGATTTGTGACTGTAATAACATTTACATTATATTAGTGTGTTTTGATTTTTGACTTTAATAACATTAACATTATATTAGTGTTTATTGATTTGTGACTATAATAACATTTATACTATATTAGTGTGTGTTCATTTGTGACTGTAATAACATTTACATTATATTAGTGTGTATTGATTTGTGACTGTAATAACATTTACATTATATTAGTGTGTATTGATTTGTGACTGTAATAACATTTACATTATATTAGAGTGTATTGATTTCTGACTGTAATAACATTTACATTATATTAGTGTGTATTGATTTGTGACTGTAATAACATTCACATTATATTAGCGTGTATTGATTTGTGACTGTAATAACATTTACACTATATTAGTCTGTATTGATTTGTGACTGTAATAACATTTACATTTTATTAGTGTGTGTTCATTTGTGACTGTAATAACATTTACATTATATTAGTGTGTGTTCATTTGTGACTGTATTAACATTTACATTATATTAGAGTGTATTGATTTCTGACTGTAATAACATTTACATTATATTAGTGTGTATTGATTTGTGACTGTAATAACATTCACATTATATTAGTGTGTGTTTATTTGTGACTGTAATAACATTTAGATTATATTAGTGTGTATTGATTTGTGACTGTAATAACATTTACATTATATTAGTGTGTATTGATTTGTGACTTTAATAACATTTACATTATATTAGTATTTATTGATTTGTGAGTGTAATAACATTCACATTATATTAGTGTGTATTGGGTTGTGACTGTAATAACACTTACATTATATTAGTGTGTGTTCATTTGTGACTGTAATAACATTTACATTATATTAGTGTGTGTTCATTTGTGACTGTAATAACATTTACATTATATTAGAGTGTATTGATTTCTGACTGTAATAACATTTACATTATATTAGTGTGTATTGATTTGTGACTGTAATAACATTCACATTATATTAGCGTGTATTGATTTGTGACTGTAATAACATTTACACTATATTAGTGTGTATTGATTTGTGACTGTAATAACATTTACATTTTATTAGTGTGTGTTCATTTGTGACTGTAATAACATTTACATTATATTAGTGTGTGTTCATTTGTGACTGTAATAACATTTACATTATATTAGAGTGTATTGATTTCTGACTGTAATAACATTTACATTATATTAGTGTGTATTGATTTGTGACTGTAATAACATTCACATTATATTAGTGTGTGTTTATTTGTGACTGTAATAACATTTAGATTATATTAGTGTGTATTGATTTGTGACTGTAATAACATTTACTTTATATTAGTGTGTATTGATTTGTGACTTTAATAACATTTACATTATATTAGTATTTATTGATTTGTGACTGTAATAACATTCACATTATATTAGTGTGTATTGGGTTGTGACTGTAATAACACATTATATTAGTGTGTGTTCATTTGTGACTGTAATAACATTTACATTATATTAGTGTGTGTTCATTTGTGACTGTAATAACATTTACATTATATTAGTGTGTATTGATTTGTGACTGTAATAACATTTACATTATATTAGTGTGTATTGACTTGTGACTGTAATAACATTTACGCTATATTAGTGTGTGTTCATTTGTGACTGTTATAACATTTACATTATATTAGAGTGTATTGATTTGTGACTGCAATAACATTTACATTATATTAGTGTGTTTTGATTTGTGACTGTAATAACATTTACATTATATTAGTATGTGTTCATTTGTGACTGTAATAACATTTACATTATATTAGTGTGTATTGATTTGTCACTGTAATAACATTTACATTATATTAGTATGTGTTATTTGTGACTGTAATAACATTTACATTATATTAGTATGTGTTCATTTGTGACTGTAATAATATTTACATTATATTAGTGTGTATTGATTTGTGACTGTAATAACATTTACATTATATTAGTGTGTATTGATTTGTGACTGTAATAACATTTACATTATATTAGTGTGTTTTGATTTGTGACTTTAATAACATTTACATTATATTAGTGTGTATTGATTTGTGACTGTAATAACATTTATACTATATTAGTGTGTGTTCATTTGTGACTGTAATAACAATTACATTATATTAGTGTGTTTTGATTTGTGACTGTAATAACATTTACATTATATTAGTGTGTATTGATTTGTGACTTTAATAACATTTACATTATATTAGTGTGTATTGATTTGTGACTTTAATAACATTTACATTATATTAGTGTGTATTGATTTGTGACTTTAATAATATTTACATTATATTAGTTTGTATTGATTTGTGACTGTAATAACATTCACATTATATTAGCGTGTATTGATTTGTGACTGTAATAACATTTACACTATATTAGTGTGTATTGATTTGTGACTGTAATATCATTTACATTTTATTAGTGTGTGTTCATTTGTGACTGTAATAACATTTACATTATATTAGTGTGTGTTCATTTGTGACTGTAATAACATTTACATTATATTAGTGTGTGTTCATTTGTGACTGTAATAACATTTACATTATATTAGAGTGTATTGATTTCTGACTGTAATAACATTTACATTATATTAGTGTGTATTGATTTGTGACTGTAATAACATTCACATTATATTAGTGTGTGTTTATTTGTGACTGTAATAACATTTAGATTATATTAGTGTGTATTGATTTGTGACTGTAATAACATTTACATTATATTAGTGTGTATTGATTTGTGACTTTAATAACATTTACATTATATTAGTATTTATTGATTTGTGACTGGAATAACATTCACATTATATTAGTGTGTATTGGGTTGTGACTGTAATAACACTTACATTATATTAGTGTGTGTTCATTTGTGACTGTAATAACATTTACATTATATTAGTGTGTGTTCATTTGTGACTGTAATAACATTTACATTATATTAGTGTGTATTGATTTGTGACTGTAATAACATTTACATTATATTAGTGTGTATTGACTTGTGACTGTAATAACATTTACACTATATTAGTGTGTGTTCATTTGTGACTGTAATAACATTTACATTATATTAGAGTGTATTGATTTGTGACTGCAATAACATTTACATTATATTAGTGTGTTTTGATTTGTGACTGTAATAACATTTACATTATATTAGTATGTGTTCATTTGTGACTGTAATAACATTTACATTATATTAGTGTGTATTGATTTGTGACTGTAATAACATTTACATTATATTAGTATGTGTTATTTGTGACTGTAATAACATTTACATTATATTAGTGTGTATTGATTTGTGACTGTAATAACATTTACATTATATTAGTGTGTTTTGATTTGTGACTTTAATAACATTTACATTATATTAGTGTGTATTGATTTGTGACTGTAATGACATTTATACTATATTAGTGTGTGTTCATTTGTGACTGTAATAACAATTACATTATATTAGTGTGTTTTGATTTGTGACTGTAATAACATTTACATTATATTAGTGTGTATTGATTTGTGACTTTAATAACAATTACATTATATTAGTGTGTATTGATTTGTGACTTTAATAATATTTACATTATATTAGTGTGTATTGATTTGTGACTTTGATAACATTTACATTATATTAGTGTGTATTGATTTGTGACTCTAATAACATTTACCCTACAACGTTTTCCCATATTATTGTTGACTTTCTTCTGTAACAATATTTGTCATACTGCTTTTCCTATGTTTTTGTTGACATTCCTGTATAACAATATTTGTCATACTGCTCTTCCTATATTATTGTTTACTTTACTGCATAACAATATTTGTCATACTGCTTTTCCCATGTTATTGTTGACTTTCCTGTATAACAATATTTGTCATACTGCTTTTCCCATGTTATTGTTGACTTTCCTGTATAACAAAATTTGTGATACTGCTCCTCTCATGTTATTGTTGACTTTCCTATATAACAATATTTGTCATACTGCTCTTCCCATATTATTGTTTACTTTCCTGCATAACAATATTTGTTATATTGCTCTTCCCATCTTATTGTTGACGTTCCTGTATAACACTATTTGTCATACTGCTTTTCCCATGTTATTGTTGACTTTCCTATATAACAATATTTGTCATACTGCTCTTCCCATATTATTTTTTACTTTCCTGCATAACAATATTTGTCATATTGCTCTTCCCATCTTATTGTTTACTTTCCTGTATAACAATATTTGTCATACTGCTCTTCCCATATTATTGTTGACTTTTCTGTATAACAAAATTTGTGATACTGCTCCTCCCATGTTATTGTTGACTTTCCTATATAACAATATTTGTGATACTGCTCCTCCCATGTTATTGTTGACTTTCCTCTATAACAATGTTTGTCATACTGCTCTTCCCATATTATTGTTGACTTTCCTGTATAACAATATATGTGATACTGCTTTTTTCATCTTATTGTTAACTTTCCTGTATAACAATATTTTTCATACTGCTCTTCCCATCTTATTGTTTACTTTCCTGCATAACAATATTTGTCATATTGCTCTTCCCATCTTACTGTTTACTTTCCTGTATAACAATATTTGTCATACTGTACTTCCCATCTTATTGTTTACTTTCCTGCATAACAATATTTGTCATATTGCTCTTCCCATCTTATTGTTTACTTTCCTGTATAACAATATTTGTCACACTGCTCCTCTTATGTTATTGTTGACTTTCCTATATAACAATATTTGTCATACTGCTCTTCCCATATCATTGTTGACTTTCCTCTATAACAATATTTGTCATATTGCTCTTCCCATCTTATTGTTTACTTTCCTGTATAACAATATTTGTCACACTGCTCTTCCCATATTATTGTTGACTTTCCTCTATAACAATATTTGTCATATTGCTCTTCCCATCTTATTGTTTACTTTCCTGTATAACAATATTTGTCACACTGCTCTTCCCATATTATTGTTGACTTTCCTCTATAACAATGTTTGTCATACTGCTTTTCCCATGTTATTGTTGACTTTCCTCTATAACACTATTTTATACTGCTCTTACCATATTATTGTTGACTTTCCTGTATAACAATATTTGTGATACTGCTTTTTTCATCTTATTGTTGACTTTCCTGTATAACAATATTTGTCATACTGCTTTTCCCATGTTATTGTTGACTTTCCTGTATAACAAAATTTGTCATACTGATCCCCCCATGTTATTGTTGACTTTCCGGTATAACACTATTTGTTATACTGGTCCCCCCATGTTATCGTTGACTTTCCGGTATAACAATATTTGTCATACTGCTTTTCCCATATTATTGTTTACTTAACTGTATAACAATATTTGTCATGCTGCTTTTCCCATATTATTGTTTACTTAACTGTATAACAATATTTGTCATACTGCTTTTCCAATTTTATTGTTGACTTTCCTGTATAACAATATTTGTCACACTGCTCCTCCCATGTTATTGTTGACTTTCTTTGTAGCTGTCTTTATAATCCTACCTTTGGCCGTAATAGAATGTTTCCTGTCTTATTTGGCTTTCACATGCCAGTATGTTCAGTGAGAAACATGTTAACCTAAAAAATTAATTCAAGTTTGTTTGTTTGTTTTGGGAATTTCGCACAAAGCTACTCGAGGGCTATCTGTGCTAGCCGTCCCTAATTTAGCAGTGTAAGACTAGAGGGAAGGCAGCTAGTCATCACCACCCACCGCCAACTGTTGGGCTACTCTTTTACCAACGAATAGTGGGATTGATCGTCACATTATACACCCCCACGGCTGGGAGGGCGAGCATGTTTAGCGCGACGCGGGCGCGAACCCGCGACCCTCAGATTACGAGTCGCACGCCTTACGCGCTTGGCCATGCCAGGCCTAAATTAATTCAAACTATCATAACCACGGGTCATAAGGTTGTAATTATACAAACTTATTATGTTCTAAGTCTAGCATGTGAAGATTTTATTTCTCTGTCCACAGATATTTCCTTATCCAAATATCAATTCATCAAATGGAACAAGCGGGGTTATTAGTCCCTCGGGTATCGCCATGTTTACATCGTCAGTGACTGCCTCTCGTAGCTCTCCACGAACCACCCCCATTTCTCGGTGGAATCCTCCTTTCATCACCCTTGACGATAACATGGACTATACCGTGATGGGGGGGTTGGTGACAGGTCAAACATCAGAAGAAGAGGCTCCTCAACTGATTGGAACAGAAGGTTAGTATGTTCAGCTTGTGACAGTAGATAACTACTGTTGTTATACTAAAACAACCATAGTTTGTGACAGTAAATAACCACTGTTGTTATACGAAAACAACCGTAGTTTGTGACAGCAAATAACCACTGTTGTTATACTAAAACAACCGTAGTTTGTGACAGCAAATAACCACTATTGTTATACTAAAACAACCATAGTTTGTGACAGTAAATAACCACTGTTGTTATACTAAAACAACCGTAGTTTGTGACAGCAAATAACCACTGTTGTTATACTAAAACAACCGTAGTTTGTGACAGTAAATAACCACTGTTGTTATACTAAAACAACCGTAGTTTGTGACAGCAAATAACCACTGTTGTTATACTAAAACAACCGTAGTTTGTGACAGCAAATAACCACTGTTGTTATACTAAAACAACCGTAGTTTGTGACAGCAAATAACCACTGTTGTTATACTAAAACAACCCTAATTTATTACATTAAATAACCACTGTTTTCCACCAAAATACCCCTAGTTTTTTGTCCAGTAAATAACCACTATTTTCATGTCAAGCCACTCCAGTTTTCACTGTATGTAACCACTATTGTCTTTTAAAAATAACCATGGTTTGTCTCTGTATATAAGTATTATTCTCACACCAAAGTACCTTTAGTTTGTTGCACTAAATAACCACTACTGTTACTCCAAAACATCTCTGCTGTATAAGTTGTATGTTTACAACCAAATATGTCAGGTCGTTTATGTTACGAATTTTAGTTGAATCATGTTTTTCTCTTCTTTTCAAGAACGCTTCTTTTCTGCGGTCCATTGTGACGGACCCATCGATACGTCCATCAATCACGCTAACACCCCCACAAAGTCCCAACCCTCGTAAAGTAAATATTAGATTAAAAACTTAAAAGTTAGATTTAAAAATTAACGGTGAATTTCCTCTCCGCGACTCAAAAGACTATTCCAAGGAGCGGACAGAAAACGAAAACCTGCTCTTGAAGAGGCGACGAATGTTTCTTAATGAAAATATGTAGTGGACAATTCATAACCGCTCTGAGCCACACGTCGTGGAAAGAACCACATCTGGATTCTCTGGATATCTGAATCTGACCGACTGTTCCACTAAATAAGCTATTTTATGCAGCAACAGATTATAGTGGCACTAACACTTATATTTATAGTGCTCTTTGTTGTGGGTTATATACTTTTATATTGTACGTAGATATTTTTAAAGAATAGCTGTTAGGAATTTCGTAGATGTCGCTGCGAAGTCGTCAAACTGTTCAGAGATGTCACCACTCACATGCTGTGATCACACGCAAAGGAAATGGATGTCACATGGATATACACTTACACACACACATGTGTGTGTGAAACAGAGATATATGTACATTAAAATGTCCTAATTAGTTAAGTTCGAAACATTGTGTTGATTCAATTAACGCTGTGATTATACAACCATTAGTTCACTGTTCATAGTACTTTTGTAGGTGGACGTTAAGTGTGAGAATTCTATTGAGTTATTCGTTCCGTGACAGCCGCCTTGTGTTACAGAACGTAACTGCTCGTGAGGTTACAAATTTTGGTAAGTCTTGTTTAATAAGTCAGTAAGCAGAGCGAAGAGATTTCTTGTGAAATATTTAGTAGAACTAGCCTCAAGCTAGTGTCATGTCTTTATTTTTATTCGTAGGTTGTTGTTGTTTTTATACAGAACTACCTGGTATAAATTAGCTTTATTGATAATATATTAAACTTTGGCCGAAACATGTTTAGAAAAATAATTTTTTTCTCTCAAACATGTAAAGAACTTCCCAATATTTGACAAGGACCTCGAACAGATCGAGGCTTCAAGTTATAACGTATGTAACACAGGAGAAGCCGAATTTCAAGTTAATGTTACGAGTGTAATACGGTATAAACCGAGGTTTCAAATTAATGATATTACTATGACACATTTGATACCAAGGTTTCAAGTTAGAATCATGAGTGTAACGCAATATAAACTGAGGTTTTAAGTGAGTATTTTGGGTATAATACGATAGAAACCAATGTTTCAAGTTAGAATCATGAGTGTAACGCAATATAAACTGAGGTTCTAAGTGAGTATTTTGGGTATCATACGATAGAAACCAAGGTTTCAAGTTAGCATCTTTAACATAACACTGAAGAAAACAAAGTTTCAAATTAGTATTAATGTAAAATACAGTCGGAACGTAGAATCCAATTTAGCATCATATGTAGTAGAAATTATGCTGTTCCAAATATTGAACAAAAATATAGCAGCACTGAAGCATTTATCATAGATTATCGTATGTTGTAGATGTGGACCGAGTTTCTTATGGACTTTATTTTCATAAAGCTCGAAACGACGTAGCGAAAAAGAAATCAAGTAAAATCCACATAAAACTATATCCATCTGTCTGGTACACGACTTAAACCTACTTTATATTTCAGAAATTACACAAAAAAAAATATGTTTACTGTTACTGTACCCTGATTTGTAAATAGTTCATTTTAAGAACAGAAATTTAAACAGAGACACATCCCATCGATTGGATTTCTCCAGGTTAACCCCACGGGTCTCAAACCTAGATTACTCTCAAATGTGGATATTTGCGGGTATTCCAACTGAACGAGAATGTGGGTTTAACTCCCACTTGTGCTCAAATTTTTCTCCAAAGGTTTGATAGGTGTAGAGCTAACGATTCGGTTTGTTTCCTTCTCAGTTCTTAGCTGTTTTAATGGCCTAGGTAGAAACACAAGAAGATGTAATACAGCTTGTATCTCGAAAGTATTTATTAGAGAAGTAATTAATAGTTTCTTGAAAATGTCCATTGTTTTACAAAACGTAACGGTTTTGCTGAATGCTATACATATATACATGTAACACATATCTTATTGTCGAATAACATTATATATATATATATATCACTAGTACTTTGTACTGTGATTTCAGGTTCGTACAACGAAAGTTTTCATTTGTTATAATATAGTACTGACACAATAACCTTAAGTTACACAGATAAATATACTAAACGGTTATGTTTTTTGTTATATTTTAAAGTCACACACACATAAAAAACTTACTGAATAGTTAAGACTTGAGCTAAATTTTTATTTCGCTTTTAAGGAAAGTCTTTATACATATATTTTTACTTTATATACTTTGTATACCAACCATCTGCAAGATGTTCTAGTTTATTTTGTTCGTAATAGTTCGTATTGGTGATGGAAAATTAGAAAATTGTGTGTGTGTGTGTGTATATATATATATAATATAATATTATCTTTTGTTTTATTGTATCATAATTTTATTTCTCTGTGAGCATATTTTGTGATTTTTATTAACAAAGATAGGAATAATAATTTTAAAGTGGTTATGAACCACAGATGGAGCTGTGATATTGTTTGACGTTAAGTTCAGACAGGAGTCGTTTTATATACATGCTGTAAG
>NC_134828.1:8252697-8292532 GCF_004210375.1 Tachypleus tridentatus
CCCCAACAACTATTCTTTCAGAAATGCCAGTTCCTACTTGTAAGACTACTTTTATACGTTGGTTTACAGACGGTTCTTCAGGATATCTATTAATAAGAATTACTAGAATTAATATTTATACGTCACTATTTAACACGTCTCTCTCTCCTGGGCACTTTGCTACATCACAACACTGATATCAATCGGTTTCTTTTGTAACAACGTACTACCTAAAATGGTATTCGTATTAATGATACATGTCACGTTTCTTTGTATATTACCTCATTGTTTTAAATTTTTTAACACGTATTTTCATATCATTTCTCTTTGATTCTCCAAAACCATTTTTATATTACTTCATTTTTAATTTCCTAGTACCAGTTTCCACCACGATGAGGCAGAATAAGGTTAATTTTCACATTAATCACTCACATCTGTCACCGTGAAAAATGTCCCATATCACCACCCAAGACGTTATGTTTTATTAACTTATAAGAAACGGCTTTTTTAGACTTATGGAAAGCGTGGCGGTACTTAATCAATATTCGAATGTACACCGAGGTTTGATGGAAATGTTTACTGCAAACTGTTGCGTCTTTTGTTGTTGTTGTTTTTTTTATCTTATAATCTCCAAACACATCTTCAAATAATTCCTGCACATAAAAATAATGAAATAAACTGATCTATCAAAGTGTTTAGCTTGTATCTCTAAACTGAGTAAAGCATTTCAGCCAAGTATTACATTTGTCATATAAATTATGGTATCATCTCTTCATATAGAACTATGGTGTACTATATTGAAATGATTTTCGAGTCCCAGCGCGTTGTTATCATTCACGTCTGGTCACACTCTGCATGATGACTGTGCACCTTGACAATAACTCTGCGGTGTAGTCTCCATTGCAAAAGGATCTCTCGCAAGGATTTTATGTCCAGACCACACACACTCTTCCTTCCTGCACACTTTCCACAATACATGTAAGAAAGGATAACATTTTTCAAAAGCCCGCTTTAACTGTTCGATCGCACAGAATACCACGGACTACTTTAATAAGATGTATTCGTATGGAACAACATGGATGTCCGTTCCATTCTCCATCTGCTCGAGGTCTGCGAGGTTGAATTGCTATGTGTCGCAAGGTAGCTTGTATACATATGACTTCTTATTAAAGTTGAATTGCTATGTGTAACAATGTAGCTTGTATACATATGACTTCTTATTAAAGTTGAATTGTTATGTGTAACAAGGTAGCTTGTATACATGTGACTTCTTATTAAAGTTGAATTGCTATGTGTAGCAAGGTAGCTAGTATACATGTGACTTCTTATTAAAGTTGAATTGCTATGTGTAGCAAGGTAGCTTGTATACATGTGACTTCTTATTAGAGTTGAACTGCTATGTGTAACAAGGTAGCTTGTATACATGTGACTTCTTATTAAAGTTGAATTGCTATGTGTAGCAAGGTAGCTAGTATACATGTGACTTCTTATTAAAGTTGAATTGCTATGTGTAGCAAGGTAGCTTGTATACATGTGACTTCTTATTAGAGTTGAATTGCTATGTGTAACAAGGTAGCTTGTATACATGTGACTTCTTATTAAAGTTGAATTGCTATGTGTAGCAAGGTAGCTAGTATACATGTGACTTCTTATTAAAGTTGAATTGCTATGTGTAGCAAGGTAGCTTGTATACATGTGACTTCTTATTAGAGTTGAACTTCTATGTGTAACAAGGTAGCTAGTATACATGTGACTTCTTATTAAAGTTGAATTGCTATGTGTAGCAAGGTAGCTTGTATACATGTGACTTCTTATTAGAGTTGAACTGCTATGTGTAACAAGGTAGCTTGTATACATGTGACTTCTTATAAAAGTTGAATTGCTATGTGTAACAAGGTAGCTTGTATACATGTGACTTCTTATTAGAGTTGAACTGCTATGTGTAACAAGGTAGCTTGTATACATGTGACTTCTTATTAAAGTTGAATTGCTATGTGTAACAAAGTAGCTTGTATACATGTGACTTCTTATAAAAGTTGAATTGCTATGTGTAACAAGGTAGCTTGTATACATGTGACCTCTTATTAAAGTTGAATTGCTATGTGTAACAAGGTAGCTTGTATACATGTGACTCTTATTAAAGTTGAACTGCTATGTGTAACAAGGTAGCTTGTATACATGTGACTCTTATTAAAGTTGAATTGCTATGTGTAACAAGGTAGCTTGTATACATGTGACTTCTTATAAAAGTTGAATTGCTATGTGTAACAAGGTAGCTTGTATACATGTGACCTCTTATTAAAGTTGAATTGCTATGTGTAACAAGGTAGCTTGTATACATGTGACTTCTTATTAAAGTTGAATTGCTATGTGTAACAAGGTAGCTTGTATACATGTGACTTCTTATTAAAGTTGAATTGCTATGTGTAACAAGGTAGCTTGTATACATGTGACTTCTTATTAAAGTTGAATTGCTATGTGTAACAAGGTAGCTTGTATGCATGTGACTTCTTATTAAAGTTGAATTGCTATATGTCGCAATATAGCTTGTATATAGGTGACTTCAGCCACTTTTCCAGACAGGGGTTCTTCTTAATTATGTACTGTTGATTGGGGCATGTGGACAGATTTTGTTACTGATTTTATGTCTGGTAATTGGTAATTGTCATAAAACGTCACATTTTGCTCGTCACTGGTGAGGTACAACTTGTTACGAGGTCTCTTCGTGGTTTGTGATAGATCATCATCCTTTGTTGTCCAACGCTACTGAGTACAGGTGATATCCCACTCTTAAAAACTATACTTCCCTTATCTGAACACATTTTTATGATCCGCGTATGTGAATATTTTGCGTAAGAAAGGACAGTTACACATATTCCCTCAAAACAATGAATTTTCAATGACATCACACAGCCTATAAGCGACAAACAAAGTAACAATATAAATGCCGCCCAGTTCAACTTTATACGATTGTGGCAAATCGCGTGAGAATTGTATCTACATATGCAAAATAATTTAGATGTATAACTTACCCAACCTTCTGTAATATTAACAATCCCACGTGTTAAAACGAGTCCTAGTCTACAAAACGCTAATTTTCAGATGCAGTGGAAATGATTGAACCATGAAGTTTGGACTAATTCACAGAATAATTGAGTTTACACCTAAGACCATTGCTAGTTATGTGTTTGTTCAATAAAATTACTTCATTTCAACATAATTGTTCCTATTAAACATAATTATCTGGAAAATCAATTTGTTTGCCACGGATCGGTGTCTGGAAGGTAATTCATAGCTTGTCAGATTTTATTTTTTGTACTGCCCAATAAACAAATTTCATGTTTCAAATCACCTTTGTGTGGCTGTTATAATGATAGCATGCGTTTTTGAAATACAACCTTTGTTTTTACATAATCGCAACATTATTTACATCTTATCAGAAACAAAACCTTTGTTTTTACATAATCGCAACATTATTTACATCTTATCAGAAACAAAACCTTTGTTTTTACATAATCACAACATTGTTTACATCTTATCAGAAACACAACATTTGTTTTTACATAATCACAACATTGTTTGTATCTTATCAGAAACACAACATTTGTTTTCACATAATCACAACATTGTTTAGATGTTGTGTTAAAAACATGTTGTGTTAGAAACATGTGTTAAAAACATGTTGTGTTAGAAACGTGTTAAAAACATGTTGAGTTCTACACTCTAGTGACTTATCGTTCTGGCTCAAAATAAGAAGTATACAAAAGTATCACTTGAGAGAGAACAGACAAATTAAGAATAATGTGGGGAAACATGCGAATTAAGTAGAATGTGGGGAAACATGCGAATTAAGTATAATGTGGGGAAAACATGCGAATTAAGTAGAATGTGGGGAAAACATGCGAATTAAGTAGAATGTGGGGAAACATGCGAATTAAGTAGAATGTGGGGAAAACATGGGAATTAAGTAGAACGTGGGGAAAACATGGGAATTAAGTAGAATGTGGGAAAACATGCGAATTAAGTAGAACGTGGGAAAAAACATGCAATGCAAGTAGAACGGGGAAAACATGGAATTAAGCAGAACGTGGGAAAACATGGAATTAGCAGAATGTGGGAAAACATGCGAATTTGTAGAATGTGGGGAAGACATGGAATTTAAGTAGAACGTGGGGAAAACATGGGAACTGTAGAACGTGGGAAAACATGGAACTGGCTGGTGAACGGGGAAAACATGGGAATTAAGTAGAACGTGGGAAAAACATGCGAATTAAAGTAGAATCGTGGGGGAAGACATGGGAACTATCAGAACGTGGGGGAAAACATGGGAATTAAGTAGAACGTGGGGAAAACATGGGAATTAAGTAGAACGTGGGGAAAACATGGGAATTAAGTACAATGTGGGAAAACATGCGAATTAAGTAGAATGTGGGGAAGACATGGGAATTAAGTAGAACGTGGGGAAAACATGGGAATTAAGTAGAATGTGGGGAAAACATGCCAATTAAGTATAATGTGGGGAAAACATGCGAATTAAGTAGAATGTGGGGAAAACATGCCAATTAAGTATAATGTGGGGAAAACATGCCAATTAAGTAGAATGTGGGGAAAACATGCCAATTAAGTATAATGTAGGGAAAACATGCGAATTAACTAGAATGTGGGAAGGACATGCGAATTAAATAGAATGTGGGGAAAACATGCGAATTAAGTGGAATGTGGGAAAACATGCGAATTAAGTAGAATGTGAGAAAAACATGTGAATTAAGTAGAATGTGGGAAAACATGCGAATTAAGTAGAACGTGGGAAAAACATGTGAATTAAGTAGAATGTGGGAAAACATGCGAATTAAGTAAAACGTGGGGAAAACATGCCAATTAAGTAGAATGTGGGGAAAACATGCGAATTAAGTAGAATGTGGGGAAAACATGCCAATTAAGTATAATGTGGGGAAAACATGCCAATTAAGTAGAATGTGGGGAAAACATGCCAATTAAGTATAATGTAGGGAAAACATGCGAATTAACTAGAATGTGGGAAGGACATGCGAATTAAATAGAATGTGGGGAAAACATGCGAATTAAGTGGAATGTGAGGAAAACATGCGAATTAAGTAGAATGTGAGAAAAACATGCGAATTAAGTAGAATGTGGGAAAAACATGTGAATTGAAAAGAATGTGAGGAAACATGTATCAATTAATCAGAATATAGTGTTCGTTTTTACATAATTGTTACGTGTTGTGGAAAGTGATAACTATACAACCATTTTTACATAATTGTTACGTGTTTTGGAAAGTGATAACTATACAACCATTTTTACATAATTTTACGTGTTTTGGAAAGTGATAACTATACAACCATTTTTACATAATTGTTACGTGTCTTGGAAAGTGATAACTATACAACCATTTTTACATGATTGTTACGTGTTTTGGAAAGTGATAACTATACAACCATTTTTACATAATTGTTACGTGTTTTGGAAAGTGATAACTATACAACCATTTTTACATAATTTTACGTGTTTTGGAAAGTGATAACTATACAACCATTTTACATAATTGTTACGTGTCTTGAAAGTGATAACTATACAACCATTTTACATGATTGTTACGTGTTTTGGAAAGTGATAACTATACAACCATTTTTACATAATTGTTACGTGTTTTGGAAAGTGATAACTATACAACCATTTTTACATAATTGTTACGTGTTTTGGAAAGTGATAACTATACAACCATTTTTACATAATTGTTACGTGTTTTGGAAAGTGATAACTATACAATCATTTTTACATAATTGTTACGTGTTTTGGAAAGTGATAACTATACAACCATTTTTACATGATTGTTACGTGTCTTGGAAAGTGATAACTATACAACCATTTTTACATGATTGTTACGTGTTTTGGAAAGTGATAACTATACAACCATTTTTACATAATTGTTACGTGTTTTGGAAAGTGATAACTATACAACCATTTTTACATAATTGTTACGTGTTGTGGAAAGTGATAACTATACAACCATTTTTACATAATTGTTACGTGTTTTGGAAAGTGATAACTATACAACCATTTTTACATAATTGTTACGTGTTTTGGAAAGTGATAACTATACAACCATTTTTACATAATTGTTACGTGTTTTGGAAAGTGATAACTATACAACCATTTTTACATAATTTTACGTGTTTTGGAAAGTGATAACTATACAACCATTTTTACATAATTGTTACGTGTCTTGGAAAGTGATAACTATACAACCATTTTTACATGATTGTTACGTGTTTTGGAAAGTGATAACTATACAACCATTTTTACATAATTGTTACGTGTTTTGGAAAGTGATAACTATACAACCATTTTTACATAATTTTACGTGTTTTGGAAAGTGATAATTATACAACCATTTTTACATAATTGTTACGTGTCTTGGAAAGTGATAACTATACAACCATTTTTACATGATTGTTACGTGTTTTGGAAAGTGATAACTATACAACCATTTTTACATAATTGTTACGTGTTTTGGAAAGTGATAACTATACAACCATTTTTACATAATTGTTACGTGTTTTGGAAAGTGATAACTATACAACCATTTTTACATGATTGTTACGTGTCTTGGAAAGTGATAACTATACAACCATTTTTACATGATTGTTACGTGTTTTGGAAAGTGATAACTATACAACCATTTTTACATAATTGTTACGTGTTTTGGAAAGTGATAACTATACAACCATTTTTACATAATTGTTACGTGTTTTGGAAAGTGATAACTATACAACCATTTTTACATGATTGTTACGTGTTTTGGAAAGTGATAACTATACAACCATTTTTACATGATTGTTACGTGTTTTGGAAAGTGATAACTATACAATCATTTTTACATGATTGTTACGTGTTGTGGAAAGTGATAACTATACAACCATTTTTACATAATTGTTACGTGTTTTGGAAAGTGATAACTATACAACCATTTTTACATAATTGTTACGTGTTTTGGAAAGTGATAACTATACAACCATTTTTACATAATTGTTACGTGTTGTGGAAAGTGATAACTATACAACCATTTTTACATGATTGTTACGTGTTTTGGAAAGTGATAACTATACAACCATTTTTCATAATTGTTACGTGTTTTGGAAAGTGATAACTATACAACCATTTTTACATAATTGTTACGTGTTTTGGAAAGTGATAACTATACAACCATTTTTACATAATTGTTACGTGTTTTGGAAAGTGATAACTATACAACCATTTTTACATAATTGTTACGTGTTTTGGAAAGTGATAACTATACAACCATTTTTACATAATTGTTACGTGTTTTGGAAAGTGGTAACTATACAACCATTTTTACATGATTGTTACGTGTTTTGGAAAGTGATAACTATACAACCATTTTTACATAATTGTTACGTGTTTTGGAAAGTGATAACTATACAACCATTTTTACATAATTGTTACGTGTTTTGGAAAGTGATAACTATACAACCATTTTTACATGATTGTTACGTGTTTTAGAAAGTGGTAACTATACAACCATTTTTACATGTTTACAATGTACATTTTAGTTTTTGAAGCCCGTAATATCAGGAATTTATAATTATATTTTTGTAGACCTTGCTTCTGCCAGATATCTTCTTGAATTTCATATAAGTGAAAAAAAACCGTCTTAAAGAACAGCAAAAAGACTTTTATGTGTAGCCTGTCTACCTGTGTATTTCCCTTCTGGTATAAAGTTTCAAAAAGAATGCAACTGATATACACAAAAACAAAAGAAAGTTATGTTTTCATTAGAGTGTATATCCTTTGGTAAGCCTAATGACGCTGCTAAAAAAAATTCAGTATATCAAGTTTTAGCGAAGAACATTAGCAGTCAAGTATGTTAATTAACCAGTTCATGGTTTCATCAACCAACTGTAAGAGTTTCGGTTGGATTCAGCCATATTTCCAACTCAGGTTCGTTGAATAAGAAAAGTTTTATTATTTTTTTTTTGTTACCTGACGTTCGGGTCTGAAGATGAATAGAGTTTTCCTGGAACAACAGACATCTGTTTAACGCAATCTAGGCCATTTCCGTCTGTTTTTTCTGTTTTTTTTATGACTGGTCATCAAGGTGACCGATTGCCTGACCTCAAAACACAATGAAACAACGTTTTCTTATATTTCTGGAGATAGTGGTGGTTTTGTTCAATATTTAAGATGGGGTGGTCTACGAAAATTATGATGGAATTCTTGTATAGCATTACACTTCAGGGGAAGACTAAAAAAAAAATGTTTCCTGTGGCGGGGAAGTACCAGGAGACCTAATGTTCCCTTGACAACAGAGTTGCGAGAGTACCCATGCATTCTAACTTATCATGTGTGATGCCTTGTCATTATCGCTGTTAAAGGAGTAAGAAATACATGATAAACAACGTACGAGTTTAAAAAGTCGAACTTTTTCTCGATCTACTGAGATAACAGAATGAAAGAGGGGGGAACAAAATTAGTCCGGATAATCTGGTAGAAGTCTAAATATCTAGCAATATTAGGGAATATTTTCAATTATTTTTAGACAAAGCATTTACTATTCAACACATTATTTATGTGAGCGTTCTCTTTATCAGGAACAAAGGCCAAGCCAACAACTGTCAACAGGTTTAAGGTTTCGTTAAGGTCAGTTACTAGGTCTTCATTTCACGAGTTTTTGACCACTATGGATGCATGTGTCTATAATAAACCCTCTCTTCTTTAAGTTCAAAGGTCAGGTAAGCACCTGCCGTTATCTCTATGTAATTTTAATGTCCAAGTTTTCTTTCCACGTTTATCAATAAACATAACGAGACTATTAAAGCCATGTTTCAAAATTCACTGAAAACAAAATGAGACAGAAGAGCTGTTACTCACAGGTCTCAAGATTAAGTTTCAGACAAGGCGTATAAATACGAAACGTTTTTACTTTGTATTACAAAAGGGTTAACACGCTTTATGCAGTTAGTGTTTATAATCTGTAACTTACCGTTTGAGTAAGTTTCGTTAAAACGCTTTTCGAGCCTCACAAATCGTTTCACCCATAGTCCATGTGACAACGTCTGGCCATGCGTTATCTGTCCACCATGCACTTACCTATAGCCCTGCAGCGTAGGTTTTACTGCAAAAAAAGTTGCACTGTGAGACTGTAGGACTGGTGTGGGGTTTGCTGGTTAGGACAATTAACTCGTCACCTGCGGGTCACGGGTTCAAGTTCCATCACAGAATATGTTAGTCCTTCCAGCCGTGGGACCATTATAATGCTGTGGTCAATTCCAGATGGATGTCATTTTTGATTATTTTGTTCGTTGTTGCTCGAAACACTTGGACAACTTTTGCCACTGAACATTATATTTGTGCAGTATTCACCTACTATAAAACGCCACATCTTTCTCATCACATCTGAGGTACTACTTGTTGTAGGTGTTTTGTAGATAGGCTTGATGTATTAAGTTGATCTATATTTCTTTGTTTTTCAATATCGTTAAGTACAAGAGCCATATCATCATTTTGAAAGTTCTAAGTCCTCTATCTGGAGACAACCTAATGTTTTGAATGTCTTAATATTATTAATAAACGCTAAGCAATGTCAAACAACGTAGATCTAATGTATGCTACTCTATCTCTACTGTGTATTGCATGCAGTTGCCACGTCAGTTGTTAATTGTCATATTCCAATTCGGTTTAATATAACAAACTCGACTTTGCATTATATGTATCCATATATTGTCTCAAATGTTTTACAGCTCATAGCTAGAAAATGTTATAAATCTTAAGTTTTTTTATTATTTTCACAAATATTACTGAATATTATTTTTAATAACGAAATCCATCATAGGGATATTTGCTTTCTAACAAGTATCCACTTAATTTATGGAAAAAAAAAATTGTTGAGACATATATTTATAGGATAATACATTAATTTCTCTACAACGTTTCGTCACTAACAATAATACAATATAATTTATTGTACAGTCTGTAAGTATAGTTGTTTGGGTTTGTTCTGAACTTAAGCATAAAGCTACACAATGGGCTATCTATGCTCTGTCCACGACAGGTATCGAAACCTAATTTCTAGTGTTGTAAGTCTGTAAACATGCCGCTGTGCCACTGAGGGGTTGTTAGGTGGGTTTTAAACGTATTGTCTTCTTTCTGAGAGTAGTTGTTTGGAGTTTTCAAACTTTTGCGTGGATAATATAACTGTTTAGGTTGTGTATATAACTGATTAGGTTATGAGCATAACTATTTGGCTTAAACTAAAACTGTTTAACTTGTGAACATAATTGCTTAGGTTGAAAATATAACCGTTTTTTCTAAATTTATAGCTAGAATTGTATCTATCACTGTTAGTACATTTGTTAGTGAAACTTATGTACATATGTCACTGTCAGTACATATGTTAGTTAAACTTATGTACATATGTCACTGTCAGTACATTTGTTAGTTAAACCTATGTTAATATGTCACTGTCAGTACATTTGTTAGTTAAACTTATGTACATATGTCACTGTCAGTACTTTTGTTAGTTAAACTTATGTACATATGTCACTGTCAGTACATTTGTTAGTTAAACCTATGTTAATATGTCACTGTCAGTACATTTGTTACTTAAACTTATATACATATGTCACTGTCAGTACTTTTGTTAGTTAAACTTATGTACATATGTCGCTGTCAGTACATTTGTTAGTTAAACTTATATACATATGTCGCTCTCAGTACATTTGTTAGTTAAACTTATGCACATATGTCGCTGTCAGTACATTTGTTAGTTAAACTTATGTACATATGTCGCTATCAGTACATTTGTTAGTTAAACTTATGTACATATGTCGCTGTCAGTACATTTGTTAGTTAAACTTATGTACATATGTCGCTGTCAGTACATTTGTTAGTTAAACTTATGTACATATGTCGCTGTCATACATTTGTTAGTTAAACTTATGTACATATGTCATTGTCAGTACATTTGTTAGTTAAACGTATGTACATATGTCGCTGTCATACATTTGTTAGTGAAACTTATGTACATATGTCGCTGTCAGTACATTTGTTAGTTAAACTTATATACATATGTCGCTGTCAGTACATTTGTTAGTTAAACGTATGTACATATGTCGCTGTCAGTACATTTGTTAGTGAAACTTATGTACATATGTCGCTGTCAGTACATTTGTTAGTTAAACTTATATACATATGTCGCTGTCAGTACATTTGTTAGTTAAACGTATGTACATATGTCGCTGTCAGTACATTTGTTAGTGAAACTTATGCACATATGTCGCTGTCAGTACATTTGTTAGTTAAACTTATGTACATATGTCGCTATCAGTACATTTGTTAGTTAAACTTATGTACATATGTCGCTGTCAGTACATTTGTTAGTTAAACTTATGTACATATGTCGCTGTCAGTACATTTGTTAGTTAAACTTATGTACATATGTCGCTGTCATACATTTGTTAGTTAAACTTATGTACATATGTCATTGTCAGTACATTTGTTAGTTAAACGTATGTACATATGTCGCTGTCATACATTTGTTAGTGAAACTTATGTACATATGTCGCTGTCAGTACATTTGTTAGTTAAACTTATATACATATGTCGCTGTCAGTACATTTGTTAGTTAAACGTATGTACATATGTCGCTGTCAGTACATTTGTTAGTGAAACTTATGTACATATGTCGCTGTCAGTACATTTGTTAGTTAAACTTATATACATATGTCGCTGTCAGTACATTTGTTAGTTAAACGTATGTACATATGTCGCTGTCAGTACATTTGTTAGTGAAACTTATGCACATATGTCGCTGTCAGTACATTTGTTAGTTAAACTTATGTACATATGTCGCTATCAGTACATTTGTTAGTTAAACTTATGTACATATGTCGCTGTCAGTACATTTGTTAGTTAAACTTATGTACATATGTCGCTGTCAGTACATTTGTTAGTTAAACTTATATACATATGTCGCTCTCAGTACATTTGTTAGTTAAACTTATGCACATATGTCGCTGTCAGTACATTTGTTAGTTAAACTTATGTACATATGTCGCTATCAGTACATTTGTTAGTTAAACTTATGTACATATGTCGCTGTCAGTACATTTGTTAGTTAAACTTATGTACATATGTCGCTGTCAGTACATTTGTTAGTTAAACTTATGTACATATGTCGCTGTCATACATTTGTTAGTTAAACTTATGTACATATGTCATTGTCAGTACATTTGTTAGTTAAACGTATGTACATATGTCGCTGTCATACATTTGTTAGTGAAACTTATGTACATATGTCGCTGTCAGTACATTTGTTAGTTAAACTTATATACATATGTCGCTGTCAGTACATTTGTTAGTTAAACGTATGTACATATGTCGCTGTCAGTACATTTGTTAGTGAAACTTATGTACATATGTCGCTGTCAGTACATTTGTTAGTTAAACTTATATATATGTCGCTGTCAGTACATTTGTTAGTTAAACGTATGTACATATGTCGCTGTCAGTACATTTGTTAGTGAAACTTATGCACATATGTCGCTGTCAGTACATTTGTTAGTTAAACTTATGTACATATGTCGCTATCAGTACATTTGTTAGTTAAACTTATGTACATATGTCGCTGTCAGTACATTTGTTAGTTAAACTTATGTACATATGTCGCTGTCAGTACATTTGTTAGTTAAACTTATGTACATATGTCGCTGTCATACATTTGTTAGTTAAACTTATGTACATATGTCATTGTCAGTACATTTGTTAGTTAAACGTATGTACATATGTCGCTGTCATACATTTGTTAGTGAAACTTATGTACATATGTCGCTGTCAGTGCATTTGTTAGTTAAACTTATATACATATGTCGCTGTCAGTACATTTGTTAGTTAAACGTATGTACATATGTCGCTGTCAGTACATTTGTTAAGTGAAACGTATGTACATATGTCGCTGTCAGTACATTTGTTAGTTAAACTTATATACATATATCGCTGTCAGTACATTTGTTAGTTAAACTTATGTACATATGTCATTGTCAGTACATTTGTTAGTGAAACGTATGTACATATGTCGCTGTCAGTACATTTGTTAGTTAAACGTATGTACATATGTCGCTGTCAGTACATTTGTTAGTGAAACTTATGTACATATGTCGCTGTCAGTGCATTTGTTAGTTAAACTTATATACATATGTCGCTGTCAGTACATTTGTTAGTTAAACGTATGTACATATGTCGCTGTCAGTACATTTGTTAGTGAAACTTATGTACATATGTCGCTGTCAGTACATTTGTTAGTTAAACTTATATACATATGTCGCTGTCAGTACATTTGTTAGTTAAACGTATGTACATATGTCGCTGTCAGTACATTTGTTAGTGAAACTTATGTACATATGTCGCTGTCAGTACATTTGTTAGTTAAACTTATATACATATGTCGCTGTCAGTACATTTGTTAGTTAAACTTATGTACATATGTCGCTGTCAGTACATTTGTTAGTTAAACGTATGTACATATGTCGCTGTCAGTACATTTGTTAGTTAAACTTATGTACATATGTCGCTGTCAGTACATTTGTTAGTTAAACTTATGTACATATGTCGCTGTCAGTACATTTGTTAGTTAAACTTATGTACATATGTTGCTGTCAAAATATTCTTTATTTAGTCTTATATACATTTATCATTCTCAGTAATGTTATCTGTATCTCTTACAGTCAGTAAGTGTATTACTTAATTTATCTATGTTTACCATTGTTGGCTTATCTATATAAATTATCTTATTTATTTCTACCCTGATTAGTTTATTCGTAAGCTAACACATTTATATGTACCATTGTTAGCTTATCTGTAACATAAAATTTTTATATTTAACCAATTAATCTTATCTCTAAGCTAGCTTGATTATATGTATCACTCTTATTGTATCTATAAGTTACTATGTTACATGTATCACTCTTACTGTATCTATAAGTTACTATGTTACATGTATCACCCTTACTGTATCTATAAGTTAATAATATGTATCACTGTTACCCTATCTATAAGTTACTATGTTATATATATCACTGTTACCATATCTAGAAGTTACTATGTTATATGTATCACTGTTACCCTATCTGTAAGTTACTACGTCACATGTATCACTGCTATCCTATCTATAAGTTACTACGTTATATGTATTACTGTTATCATATCTATAAGTTACTATGTTATATGCATCACCCTTATTGTATCTGTAGGTTACTGTATTATATGTATCACTGTTACCATATATATAAGTTACTATGTTATATTTATAACTATTACCATATCTAAAGTTACTATGTGTATGACTGTTACTTATCTATAAGTTACTATATGTACGACTGTTACTGATCTATAAGTTACTATATGTACGACTGTTACTGATCTATAAGTTACTATATGTACGACTGTTACTTATCTATAAGTTACAATATGTATGACTGTTACTTATCTATAAGCTACTATATGTATGACTGTTACTTATCTATAAGTTACTATATGTATGACTGTTACTTATCTATAAGTTACTATGTGTATGACTGTTACTTATCTATAAGTTACTATGTGTATGACTGTTACTTATCTATAAGTTACAATATGTATGACTGTTACTTATCTATAAGTTACTATATGTATGACTGTTACTTATCTATAAGTTACTATAAGTATGACTGTTACTTATCTATAAGTTACTATATGTATGACTGTTACTTATCTATAAGTTACTATATGTATGACCGTTACTTATCTATAAGTTACTATACGTATCACTGTTACTTATCTATAAGTTACTATATGTATGACCGTTACTTATCTATAAGTTACTATATGTATGACTGTTACTTATCTATAAGTTACTATGTGTATGACTGTTACTTATCTATAAGTTACTATGTGTATGACTGTTACTTATCTATAAGTTACAATATGTACGACTGTTACTTATCTATAAATTACTATATGTATGACTGTTACTTATCTTTAAGTTACAATATGTATGACTGTTACTTATCTATAAGTTACTATATGTATTACTGTTACTTATCTATAAGTTACTATATGTATGACTGTTACTTATCTATAAGTTACAATATGTATAACTGTTACTTATCTATAAGTTACTATGTGTATGACTGTTACTTATCTATAAGTTACAATATGTACGACTGTTACTTATCTATAAGATACTATATGTATGACTGTTACTTATGTATAAGTTACTATATGTGTGACTGTTACTTATCTATAAGTTACAATATGTACGACTGTACTTATCTATAAGTTACAATATGTATGACTGTTACTTATCTATAAGTTACTATATGTACGACTGTTACTTATCTATAAATTACTATATGTATGACTGTTACTTATCTTTAAGTTACAATATGTATGACTGTTACTTATCTATAAGTTACTATATGTATTACTGTTACTTATCTATAAGTTACTATATGTATGACTGTTACTTATCTATAAGTTACAATATGTATAACTGTTACTTATCTATAAGTTACTATGTGTATGACTGTTACTTATCTACAAGTTACAATATGTACGACTGTTACTTATCTATAAGATACTATATGTATGACTGTTACTTATGTATAAGTTACTATATGTATGACTGTTACTTATCTATAAGTTACAATATGTACGACTGTTACTTATCTATAATTTACTATGTGTATGACTGTTACTTATCTATAAGTTACAATATGTACGACTGTTACTTATCAATAAGTTACTATATGTATGACTGTTACTTATCTATAAGTTACAATATGTACGACTGTTAGTTATCTATAAGTTACTATGTGTATGACTGTTACTTATCTATAAGTTACTATATGTACGACTGTTACTTATCTATAAGTTACGATGTGTATGACTGTTACTTATGTATAAGTTACTATATGTACGACTGTTACTTATCTATAAGTTACTATGTGTATGACTGTTACTTATCTATAAGTTACTATATGTACGATTGTTACTTATCTATAAGTTACTATATGTACGACTGTTACTTATCTATAAATTATTATATGTACGACTGTTACTTATCTATAAGTTACAATATGTACGACTGTACTTATCTATAAGTTACAATATGTATGACTGTTACTTATCTATAAGTTTCTATATGTATGACTGTTACTTATGTATAAGTTACAATATGTACGACTGTACTTATCTATAAGTTACAATATGTGTGACTGTTACTTATCTATAAGTTACTATATGTCTGACTGTTACTTATCTATAAGTTACAATATGTATAACTGTTACTTATCTATAAGTTACTATGTGTATGACTGTTACTTATCTATAAGTTACTATATGTACGACTGTTACTTATCTATAAGTTACTATATGTATGACTGTTACTTATCTATAAGTTACTATGTGTATGACTGTTACTTATCTATAAGTTACTATATGTACGACTGTTACTTATCTATAAGTTTCTATATGTATGACTGTTACTTATCTATAAGTTACTATATGTATGACTGTTACTTATCTATAAGTTACTATATGTACGACTGTTACTTATCTATAAGTTATTATATGTACGACTGTTACTTATCTATAAGTTACAATATGTACGACTGTACTTATCTATAAGTTACAATATGTATGACTGTTACTTATCTATAAGTTTCTATATGTATGACTGTTACTTATGTATAAGTTACAATATGTACGACTGTACTTATCTATAAGTTACAATATGTGTGACTGTTACTTATCTATAAGTTACTATATGTCTGACTGTTACTTATCTATAAGTTACAATATGTATAACTGTTACTTATCTATAAGTTACTATGTGTATGACTGTTACTTATCTATAAGTTACTATATGTACGACTGTTACTTATCTATAAGTTTCTATATGTATGACTGTTACTTATCTATAAGTTACTATATGTATGACTGTTACTTATCTATAAGCTACTATATGTATGACTGTTACTTATATATAAGTTACTATATGTACGACTGTTACTTATCTAGAAGTTACTATATGTACGACTGTTACTTATCTGTAAGTTACTATATGTATGACTGTTACTTATCTATAAGTTTCTATATGTATGACTGTTACTTATCCATAAGTTACTATATGTATGACTGTTACTTATCTATAAGTTACTATATGTATGACTGTTACTTATCTATAAGTTACTATATGTATGACTGTTACTTATGTATAAGTTACTATATGTATGACTGTTACTTATCTATAAGTTACTATATGTATGACTGTTACTTATCTATAAGTTACTATATGTAGGACTGTTACTTATCTATAAGCTACTATATGTATGACTGTTACTTATCTATAAGTTACTATATGTACGATTGTTACTTATCTATAAGTTACTATATGTATAACTGTTACTTATCTATAAGCTACTATATGTATGACTGTTACTTATCTATAAGTTACTATATGTATGACTGTTACTTATCTATAAGCTACTATATGTATGACTGTTACTTATCTATAAGTTACTATATGTATGACTGTTACTTATCCATAAGTTACTATATGTATGACTGTTACTTATCTATAAGTTACTATATGTATGACTGTTACTTATCTATAAGTTACTATATGTATGACTGTTACTTATCTATAAGTTACTATATGTATGACTGTTACTTATCTATAAGTTACTATATGTAGGACTGTTACTTATCTATAAGCTACTATATGTATGACTGTTACTTATCTATAAGTTACTATATGTACGATTGTTACTTATCTATAAGTTACTATATGTAGGACTGTTACTTATCTATAAGTTACTATGTGTATAACTGTTACTTATCTATAAGTTTCTATATGTATAACTGTTACTTATCTATAAGCTACTATATGTATGACTGTTACTTATCTATAAGTTACTATGTGTATAACTGTTACTTATCTATAAGTTACTATATGTATGACTGTTACTTATCTATAAGTTACTATATGTATAACTGTTACTTATCTATAAGCTACTATATGTATGACTGTTACTTATCTATAAGTTACTATATGTATGACTGTTACTTATCTATAAGCTACTATATGTATGACTGTTACTTATCTATAAGTTACTATATGTATGACTGTTACTTATCTATAAGTTACTATATGTAGGACTGTTACTTATCTATAAGTTACTATGTGTATAACTGTTACTTATCTATGAGTTACTATATGTATGATTGTTACTTATCTATAAGCTACTATGTGTATGACTGTTACTTATCTATAAGTTACTATATGTATGACTGTTACTTATCTATAAGTTACTATGTGTATGACTGTTACTTATCTATAAGTTACTATATGTATGATTGTTACTTATCTGTAAGCTACTATATGTATGACTGTTACTTATCTATAAGTTACTATATGTAGGACTGTTACTTATCTATAAGTTACTATATGTATGACCGTTACTTATCTATAAGTTACTATGTGTATGACTGTTACTTATCTATAAGTTACAATATGTATGACTGTTACTTATCTATAAGTTACTGTATGTAGGACTGTTACTTATCTATAAGTTACTATATGTACGACCGTTACTTATCTATAAGTTACTATACACATCACTTTTAGTTTAATTTTTTATTAAATATGTTTATATCTGTTTTGAATTTCGCGCAAAGCTACACGAGGGCTATCTGCACTAGCCGTCCCTAATTTAGTAGTGTAAGACTAGAGGGAAGGCAGCTAGTCAACATCACCTACCACCAACTTTTACCAACGAATAGTGGGATTGACCGTCACATTATAACCACTCCTTGGCTGAAATGGTGAGCATGTTAATGCAATGGAGATTCGAACCCGCGACCCTCAGATTACTACTCGATTATCTTAACCACCAGGTCGTGCCGGGGCCTTGGTGTTTATATGCATCCTTGTTATCGCACTTATGGCTTCGAACATACAAGATACTTTCCAAATTTATAAACGTGTCATAATTTAATAAATTTGCAAAGTGTATTAACATAACTCAAAATTACATAGATTAATTATAAGTTAAAGGTATGGTACCATCAGTGTGTGATTAACAGGCACAGAGCTTATACAAAGTTAATATTAAATTGCTTGTTTTCTTCAGAAAACGTATCATCGAATAAGGGCTGGTTCACCACCGCACGATTTGTATGATAAGGTACTAAAACGAACGGTTTGAAGTGATTGTTAGAAGAGTTGTGTCTTGATTTATTCTGTTCTAAGAACAAAAAAATGTGTCGTGACTAATCGGTGGTGGGATTCGGTTAGAGATACAAGTGGTATTTCAGGAGATAAGTTTATCGAATTAATTAAACGGAAGTGGTCGTGCATGCGGAACGCTGCATATTCTGATGTTATCATTATTTCAATACTTCAAGTTTTCTATACAGGATGGTAATATCGTTTGCTGTCTGAAACTTCTACACGATCGAACGTTTAGCCGGATGTTCAACTCGACCAGATAACGACGAACGTTTTTTTTTTTTTAAATTTGTTTACACCCCGTTTGTTCACCTCAAGCAGAAGTAGATTTACGAACATGTTAAAACTATAGGTTTGTGATCTACGGAAGGACTTGGGTACGTGCATACGTCCGATTATTAAAAATATGACACTCGGAGGTACAATAACAGGCATGTTGTCCAACCTGTAATTGGTATCTGTAGAATCGAGAAGATGATACAACATTTCTAACAGATTTAGAATAAAAACAGTTGTTTAGTCAGGTTACTTGAAAAATCGACTATTCTGAGAAAGACTGCATTTTGTTAGGGTGTTTATAGAAATCATGAGATTTACTATACGCTTTACTACGTGTTACTAATATCAGAATTAGTAAAGACTTTTCAGTATGGAATACGAAATCAATTAACATCTAACCTTAACCTTATGTTGAAGGCCAAAGCCTGATATTTTATTTTCATTACGAATTTTTGTGCAAAGCTATTCAATGGTTATTTGTACATATCACCTACATTTGAACTGATAGCTTAGACGAGACGAAGATAGTTTGTTCAGAGCAGCGACTGCCAATTCGTGGGCTACTCTTAGGTGACCCAGGATCGATATTTAACCTGTTACATTCATAACCGATATACGACTCCTATGTTCACAAAATTCAACTTTCGTAAGGTATCACTCACGCTTTGATTGTCGTCTTTGACAAGGTATGTCTCGCACTTTGAATATCAAATTTTATAAGGTATGTCTCGCACTTTGATTATCAAATTTGATAAGGTATGTCTCCCACTTTAATTATCAAATTTGGTAAGGTATGACTCACAATTTGATTGTCATCTTTGATAAGATATGTCTCACACTTTGATTGTCATCTTTGATAAGGTATGTCTCTCACTTTGATTATCAAATTTGATAAGGTTTGACTCACACTTTGATTGTCATCTTTGATAAGGTATGTCTCAAACTTTGATTGTCATCTTTGATAAGGTATGTCTCGCACTTTAATTATCAAATTTGATAAGGTATGTCTCACACTTTGATTATCAAATTCGATAATGTATGTCTCACACTTTGATTATCATCTTTGATAAGGTATGTCTCAAACTTTGATTGTCATCTTTGCTAAGGTATGTCTCGCACTTTGATTATCAAATTCGATAAGGTATGTCTCACACTTTGATTGTCATCTTTGATAAGGTATGTCTCGCACTTTGATTATCAAATTTGATAAGGTATGTCTCGCACTTTAATTATCAAATTTGATAAGGTATGTCTCACACTTTGATTGTCATCTTTGATAAGGTATGTCTCACACTTTGATTATCAAATTTGGTAAAATTTGACTCACACTTTGATTGTCATCTTTGATAAGGTATGTCTCAAACTTTGATTGTCATCTTTGATAAGGTATGTCTCGCACTTTGATTATCAAATTCGATAAGGTATGTCTCACACTTTGATTGTCATCTTTGATAAGGTATGTCTCACACTTTGATTATCATCTTTGATAAGGTATGTCTCACACTTTGATTATGAAATTTGATAAGGTATGTCTCACACTTTGATTGTCATCTTTGATAAGGTATGTCTCACACTTTGATTGTCATCTTTGATAAGGTATGCCTCACACTTTGATTATCAAATTCGATAATGTATGTCTCACACTTTGATTATCAAATTTGGTAAGGTATGACTCACACTCTGATTATCAACTTTGGTAAGGTATAACTCACACTCTGATTATCAACTTTGGTAAGGTATGACTCACACTCTGATTATCAACTTTGGTAAGGTATGACTCACACTCTGATGATCAACTTTGGTAAGGTATGACTCACACTCTGATTATCAACTTTGGTAAGGTATGACTCAAACTCTGATTATTAACTTTCGTAAGGTAGACTCACACTCTGATTATTAACTTTCGTAAGGTATGACTCACACTCTGATTATCAACTTTGGTAAGGTATGACTCACACTTTGATTATCAAATTCGATAAGCTATGTTATGTCTCACACTTTGATTGTCATCTTTGATAAGGTATGTCTCACACTTTGATTGTCATCTTTGATAAGGTATGTCTCACACTTTGATTGTCATCTTTGATAAGGTATTCTCACACTTTGATTATCAAATTTGGTAAGGTATGACTCACACTCTGATTATCAACTTTGGTAAGGTATAACTCACACTCTGATTATCAACTTTGGTAAGGTATGACTCACACTCTGATTATCAACTTTGGTAAGGTATGTCTCGCACTTTAATTATCAAATTTGGTAAGGTATGCCTCACACTTTGATTATCAACTTTGGTAAGGTATGACTCACACTTTAATTATCAACTTTGGTAAGGTGTGACTCACACTCTGATTATCAACTTTGGTAAGGTATAACTCACACTCTGATTATCAACTTTCGTAAGGTATGACTCACACTCTGATTATTAACTTTCGTAAGGTATGTCTCACACTTTGATTATCAAATTCGATAATGTATGTCTCACACTTTGATTGTCATCTTTGATAAGGTATGTCTCACACTTTGATTATCAAATTCGATAATGTATGTCTCACACTTTGATTGTCATCTTTGATAAGGTATGTCTCACACTTTGATTGTCATCTTTGATAAAGTATGTCTCACACTTTGATTGTCATCTTTGATAAGGTATTCTCACACTTTGATTATCAAATTTGGTAAGGTATGACTCACACTCTGATTATCAACTTTGGTAAGGTATAACTCACACTCTGATTATCAACTTTGGTAAGGTATGACTCACACTCTGATTATCAACTTTGGTAAGGTATGTCTCGCACTTTAATTATCAAATTTGGTAAGGTATGCCTCACACTTTGATTATCAACTTTGGTAAGGTATGATTCACACTTTAATTATCAACTTTGGTAAGGTGTGACTCACACTCTGATTATCAACTTTGGTAAGGTATAACACACTCTGATTATCAACTTTGGTAAGGTATGACTCACACTCTGATTATCAACTTTGGTAAGGTATAACTCACACTCTGATTATCAACTTTCGTAAGGTATGACTCACTCTCTGATTATTAACTTTCGTAAGGTATGCCTCACACTTTGATTACCAACTTTGGTAAGGTATGACTCACACTTTAATTATCAACTTTGGTAAGGTGTGACTCACACTCTGATTATCAACTTTATGTAAGGTATAACACACTCTGATTATCAACTTTGGTAAGGTATGACTCACACTCTGATTATCAACTTTAGTAAGGTATAACTCACACTCTGATTATCAACTTTCGTAAGGTATGACTCACACTCTGATTATTAACTTTCGTAAGGTATGTCGCACACTTTGATTATCAAATTCGATAATGTATGTCTCACACTTTGATTGTCATCTTTGATAAGGTATGTCTCACACTTTGATTATCAAATTCGATAATGTATGTCTCACACTTTGATTGTCATCTTTGATAAGGTATGTCTCACACTTTGATTGTCATCTTTGATAAAGTATGTCTCACACTTTGATTGTCATCTTTGATAAGGTATTCTCACACTTTGATTATCAAATTTGGTAAGGTATGACTCACACTCTGATTATCAACTTTGGTAAGGTATAACTCACACTCTGATTATCAACTTTGGTAAGGTATGACTCACACTCTGATTATCAACTTTGGTAAGGTATGTCTCACACTTTGATTATCAAATTTGGTAAGGTATGCCTCACACTTTGATTATCAACTTTGGTAAGGTATGACTCACACTTTGATTATCAACTTTGGTAAGGTGTGACTCACACTCTGATTATCAACTTTGGTAAGGTATAACACACTCTGATTATCAACTTTGGTAAGGTATGACTCACACTCTGATTATCAACTTTGGTAAGGTATAACTCACACTCTGATTATCAACTTTCGTAAGGTATGACTCACACTCTGATTATTAACTTTCGTAAGGTATGTCTCACACTTTGATTATCAAATTCGATAATGTATGTCTCACACTTTGATTGTCATCTTTGATAAGGTATGTCTCACACTTTGATTATCAAATTCGATAATGTATGTCTCACACTTTGATTGTCATCTTTGATAAGGTATGTCTCACACTTTGATTGTCATCTTTGATAAGGTATGTCTCACACTTTGATTGTCATCTTTGATAAGGTATTCTCACACTTTGATTATCAAATTTGGTAAGGTATAACTCACACTCTGATTATCAACTTTGGTAAGGTATGACTCACACTCTGATTATCAACTTTGGTAAGGTATGTCTCGCACTTTAATTATCAAATTTGGTAAGGTATGCCTCACACTTTGATTATCAACTTTGGTAAGGTATGACTCACACTTTAATTATCAACTTTGGTAAGGTGTGACTCACACTCTGATTATCAACTTTGGTAAGGTATAACACACTCTGATTATCAACTTTGGTAAGGTATGACTCACACTCTGATTATCAACTTTGGTAAGGTATAACTCACACTCTGATTATCAACTTTGGTAAGGTATGACTCACACTCTGATTATTAACTTTCGTAAGGTATGTCTCACACTTTGATTATCAAATTCGATAATGTATGTCTCACACTTTGATTGTCATCTTTGATAAGGTATGTCTCACACTTTGATTATCAAATTCGATAATGTATGTCTCACACTTTGATTGTCATCTTTGATAAGGTATGTCTCACACTTTGATTGTCATCTCTGATAAGGTATGTCTCACACTTTGATTATGAAATTTGATAAGGTATGTCTCACACTTTGATTGTCATCTTTGATAAGGTATGTCTCACACTTTGATTGTCATCTTTGATAAGGTATGTCTCACACTTTGATTGTCATCTTTGATAAGGTATGCCTCGCACTTTGATTATCAAATTCGATAATGTATGTCTCACACTTTGATTATCAAATTTGGTAAGGTATTCTCACACGTTGATTATCAAATTTGGTAAGGTATGACTCACACTTTGATTGTCATCTTTGATAAGGTATGTCTCACACTTTGATTATCAACTTTGGTAAGGTATGTCTTACACTTTGATTGTCATCTTTGATAAGGTATGCCTCACACTTTGATTATCAAATTTGATAAGGTATGTCTCACACTTTGATTGTCATCTTTGATAAGGTATGTCTCACACTTTGATTGTCATCTTTGATAAGGTATTCTCACACTTTGATTATCAAATTTGATAAGGTATGACTCACACTCTGATTATCAACTTTGGTAAGGTATAACTCACACTCTGATTATCAACTTTGGTAAGGTATGACTCACACTCTGATTATCAACTTTGGTAAGGTATGACTCACACTCTGATTATCAACTTTGGTAAGGTATGACTCACACTCTGATTATCAACTTTGGTAAGGTATGACTCACACTCTGATTATCAACTTTCGTAAGGTATGACTCACACTCTGATTATCAACTTTCGTAAGGTATGACTCACACTCTGATTATCAACTTTGGTAAGGTATGACTCACACTCTGATTATCAACTTTGATAAGGTATGAGTCACACTCTGATTATCAACTTTGGTAAGGTATACTCACACTCTGATTATCAACTTTGGTAAGGTATAACTCACACTCTGATTATCAACTTTCGTAAGGTATGACTCACACTCTGATTATTAACTTTCGTAAGGTATGTCTCACACTTTGATTATCAAATTCGATAATGTATGTCTCACACTTTGATTGTCATCTTTGATAAGGTATGTCTCACACTTTGATTATCAAATTCGATAATGTATGTCTCACACTTTGATTGTCATCTTTGATAAGGTATGTCTCACACTTTGATTGTCATCTTTGATAAGGTATGTCTCACACTTTGATTATCAAATTTGATAAGGTATGTCTCACACTTTGATTGTCATCTTTGATAAGGTATGTCTCACACTTTGATTGTCATCTTTGATAAGGTATGTCTCACACTTTGATTGTCATCTTTGATAAGGTATGTCTCACACTTTGATTGTCATCTTTGATAAGGTATGCCTCGCACTTTGATTATCAAATTTGATAAGGTATGTCTCACACTTTGATTATCAAATTTGGTAAGGTATTCTCACACGTTGATTATCAAATTTGGTAAGGTATGACTCACACTTTGATTGTCATCTTTGATAAGGTATGTCTCACACTTTGATTATCAACTTTGGTAAGGTATGTCTTACACTTTGATTGTCATCTTTGATAAGGTATGCCTCACACTTTGATTATCAAATTTGATAAGGTATGTCTCACACTTTGATTGTCATCTTTGATAAGGTATGTCTCACACTTTGATTGTCATCTTTGATAAGGTATTCTCACACTTTGATTATCAAACTTGATAAGGTATGACTCACACTCTGATTATCAACTTTGGTAAGGTATAACTCACACTCTGATTATCAACTTTGGTAAGGTATGATTCACACTCTGATTATCAACTTTGGTAAGGTATGACTCACACTCTGATTATCAACTTTGGTAAGGTATGACTCACACTCTGATTATCAACTTTGGTAAGGTATGACTCACACTCTGATTATTAACTTTCGTAAGGTAGACTCACACTCTGATTATTAACTTTCGTAAGGTATGACTCACACTCTGATTATCAACTTTGATAATGTATGACTCACACTCTGATTATCAACTTTCATAAGGTATGAGTCACACTCTGATTATCAACTTTGGTAAGGTATGACTCACACTTTAATTATCAACTTTGGTAAGGTATGTCTCACACTTTGATTATTAACTTTGGTAAGGTATGACTCACACTCTGATGATCAACTTTGGTAAGGTATGACTCACATTCTGATTATCAAATTTGATAAGGTATGACTCACACTCTGATTATCAACTTTGGTAAGGTATGACTCACACTTTGATTATCAAATTCGATAAGCTATGTTATGTCTCACACTTTGATTGTCATCTTTGATAAGGTATGTCTCAAACTTTGATTATCAAATTTGATAAGGTATGTCTCACACTTTGATTGTCATCTTTGATAAGGTATGTCTCACACTTTGATTGTCATCTTTGATAAGGTATTCTCACACTTTGATTATCAAATTTGGTAAGGTATGACTCACACTCTGATTATCAACTTTGGTAAGGTATAACTCACACTCTGATTATCAACTTTGGTAAGGTATGACTCACACTCTGATTATCAACTTTGGTAAGGTATGTCTCGCACTTTAATTATCAAATTTGGTAAGGTATGCCTCACACTTTGATTATCAACTTTGGTAAGGTATGACTCACACTTTGATTATCAACTTTGGTAAGGTGTGACTCACACTCTGATTATCAACTTTGGTAAGGTATAACACACTCTGATTATCAACTTTGGTAAGGTATGACTCACACTCTGATTATCAACTTTGGTAAGGTATAACTCACACTCTGATTATCAACTTTCGTAAGGTATGACTCACACTCTGATTATTAACTTTCGTAAGGTATGTCTCACACTTTGATTATCAAATTCGATAATGTATGTCTCACACTTTGATTGTCATCTTTGATAAGGTATGTCTCACACTTTGATTATCAAATTCGATAATGTATGTCTCACACTTTGATTGTCATCTTTGATAAGGTATGTCTCACACTTTGATTGTCATCTTTGATAAGGTATGTCTCACACTTTGATTGTCATCTTTGATAAGGTATTCTCACACTTTGATTATCAAATTTGGTAAGGTATGACTCACACTCTGATTATCAACTTTGGTAAGGTATAACTCACACTCTGATTATCAACTTTGGTAAGGTATGACTCACACTCTGATTATCAACTTTGGTAAGGTATGTCTCACACTTTGATTATCAAATTTGGTAAGGTATGCCTCACACTTTGATTATCAACTTTGGTAAGGTATGACTCACACTTTGATTATCAACTTTGGTAAGGTATGACTCACACTCTGATTATCAACTTTGGTAAGGTATGACACACTCTGATTATCAACTTTGGTAAGGTATGACTCACACTCTGATTATCAACTTTGGTAAGGTATAACTCACACTCTGATTATCAACTTTCGTAAGGTATGTCTCACACTTTGATTATCAAATTCGATAATGTATGTCTCACACTTTGATTGTCATCTTTGATAAGGTATGTCTCACACTTTGATTATCAAATTTGATAAGGTATGTCTCACACTTTGATTGTCATCTTTGATAAGGTATGTCTCACACTTTGATTGTCATCTTTGATAAGGTATGTCTCACACTTTGATTGTCATCTTTGATAAGGTATTCTCACACTTTGATTATCAAATTTGGTAAGGTATGACTCACACTCTGATTATCAACTTTGGTAAGGTATAACTCACACTCTGATTATCAACTTTGGTAAGGTATGACTCACACTCTGATTATCAACTTTGGTAAGGTATGTCTCGCACTTTAATTATCAAATTTGGTAAGGTATGCCTCACACTTTGATTATCAACTTTGGTAAGGTATGACTCACACTTTAATTATCAACTTTGGTAAGGTGTGACTCACACTCTGATTATCAACTTTGGTAAGGTATAACACACTCTGATTATCAACTTTGGTAAGGTATGACTCACACTCTGATTATCAACTTTGGTAAGGTATAACTCACACTCTGATTATCAACTTTCGTAAGGTATGACTCACACTCTGATTATTAACTTTCGTAAGGTATGTCTCACACTTTGATTATCAAATTCGATAATGTATGTCTCACACTTTGATTGTCATCTTTGATAAGGTATGTCTCACACTTTGATTATCAAATTTGATAATGTATGTCTCACACTTTGATTGTCATCTTTGATAAGGTATGTCTCACACTTTGATTGTCATCTTTGATAAGGTATGTCTCACACTTTGATTATCAAATTTGATAAGGTATGTCTCACACTTTGATTGTCATCTTTGATAAGGTATGTCTCACACTTTGATTGTCATCTTTGATAAGGTATGTCTCACACTTTGATTGTCATCTTTGATAAGGTATGACTCACACTCTGATTATCAACTTTGGTAAGGTATGCCTCACACTTTGATTATCAAATTTGATAAGGTATGTCTCACACTTTGATTGTCATCTTTGATAAGGTATGTCTCACACTTTGATTATCATCTTTGATAAGGTATCTCACACTTTGATTATCAAATTTGATAAGGTATGACTCACACTCTGATTATCAACTTTGGTAAGGTATGACTCACACTCTTGATTATCAACTTTGGTAAGGTATGACTCACACTCTGATTATCAACTTTGGTAAGGTATGACTCACACTCTGATTATCAACTTTGGTAAGGTATGACTCACACTCTGATTATCAACTTTGGTAAGGTATGACTCACACTCTGATTATCAACTTTCGTAAGGTATGACTCACACTCTGATTATTAACTTTCGTAAGGTATGACTCACACTCTGATTATCAAATTTGATAAGGTATGACTCACACTTTGATTATCAACTTTGATAAGGTATGACTCACACTCTGATTATCAACTTTGGTAAGGTATGACTCACACTTTAATTATCAACTTTGGTAAGGTATGTCTCACACTTTGATTATTAACTTTGGTAAGGTATGACTCACACTCTGATTATCAACTTTGGTAAGGTATGATTCACACTCTGATTATCAATTTTGGTAAGATATGACTCACATTCTGATTATCAACTTTGATAAGGTATGACTCACACTCTGATTATCAACTTTGGTAGGTATGACTCACACTCTGATTATCAACTTTCGTAAGGTATGACTCACACTCTGATTATTAACTTTCGTAAGGTATGACTCACACTCTGATTATCAACTTTGGTAAGGTATGACTCACACTTTGATTATCAAATTCGATAAGCTATGTTATGTCTCACACTTTGATTGTCATCTTTGATAAGGTATGTCTCACACTTTGATTATCAAATTTGATAAGGTATGTCTCACACTTTGATTGTCATCTTTGATAAGGTATGCCTCACACTTTGATTATCAAATTTGATAAGGTATGTCTCACACTTTGATTGTCATCTTTGATAAGGTATATTTCACACTCTGATTATCAACTTTCGTAAGGTATGACTCACACTCTGATTATCAACTTTGGTAAGGTATGTCTCAAACTTTGATTATCAAATTTGATAAGGTATGTCTCACACTTTGATTGTCATCTTTGATAAGGTATGCCTCACACTTTGATTATCAAATTTGATAAGGTATGTCTCACACTTTGATTGTCATCTTTGATAAGGTATGTCTCACACTTTGATTGTCATCTTTGATAAGGTATGTCTCACACTTTGATTATGAAATTTGATAAGGTATGTCTCACACTTTGATTGTCATCTTTGATAAGGTATGTCTCACACTTTGATTATCAAATTTGGTAAGGTATTCTCACACGTTGATTATCAAATTTGGTAAGGTATGTCTTACACTTTGATTGTCATCTTTGATAAGGTATGCCTCACACTTTGATTATCAAATTTGGTAAGGTATGACTCACACTCTGATTATTAACTTTCGTAAGGAAGACTCACACTCTGATTATCAACTTTGGTAAGGTATGACTCAAACTTTGATTATCAAATTCGATAAGCTATGTTATGTCCCACACTTTGATTGCCATCTTTGTTAGGTATGTTTCACATTTTGATTGTCATCTTTGATAAGGTATGTCACACACTTTGATTATCAAATTTGGTAAGGTATGACTCACACTCTGATTATCAACTTTGGTAAGGTATGACTCACACTTTGATTATCAACTTTGATAAGGTATGTCTCACACTCTGATTATTAACTTTGGTAAGGTATGGCTCACACTCTGATGATCAATTTTGGTAAGGTATGTCTCACACTCTGATTATTAACTTTGGTAAGGTATGACTCACACTCTGATGATCAACTTTGGTAAGGTATGATTCACACTCTGATTATCAACTTTGGTAAGGTATGACTCACACTCTGATTATCAACTTTGGTAAGGTATGACTCACACTCTGATTATTAACTTTCGTAAGGTATGACTCACACTCTGATTATCAACTTTTTATAATGTATGACTCACACTCTGATTATCAACTTTCATAAGGTATGAGTCACACTCTGATTATCAACTTTGGTAAGGTATGACTCACACTTTAATTATCAACTTTGGTAAGGTATGTCTCACACTTTGATTATTAACTTTGGTAAGGTATGACTCACACTCTGATGATCAATTTTGGTAAGATATGACTCACATTCTGATTATCAACTTTGATAAGGTATGAGTCACACTCTGATTATCAACTTTGGTAAGGTATGACTCACACTCTGATTATTAACTTTCGTAAGGTAGCCTCACACTCTGATTATTAACTTTCGTAAGGTATGACTCACACTCTGATTATCAACTTTGGTAAGGTATGACTCACACTTTGATTATCAAATTCGATAAGCTATGTTATGTCTCACACTTTGATTGTCATCTTTGATAAGGTATGTCTCAAACTTTGATTATCAAATTTGATAAGGTATGTCTCACACTTTGATTGTCATCTTTGATAAGGTATGCCTCACACTTTGATTATCAAATTTGATAAGGTATGTCTCACACTTTGATTGTCATCTTTGATAAGGTATGTCTCACACTTTGATTGTCATCTTTGATAAGGTATGTCTCACACTTTGATTATCAAATTTGATAAGGTATGTCTCACACTTTGATTATCAAATTTGATAAGGTATGTTTCGCACTTTAATTATCAAATTTGGTAAGGTATGTCTCACACTTTGATTGTCATCTTTGATAAGGTATGTCTCCCACTTTGATTGTCATTTTTCATAAGGTATGTCCCACACTTTGATTGTCATCTTTGATAAGGTATGACTCACACTCTGATTATCAACTTTGATAAGGTATACCTCACACTCTGATTATCAACTTTGGTAAGGTATGTCTCATACGTTGATTATCAAATTCAATAAGGTATGTCTCACACTTTGATTATCAATCTTTGATAAGGTATGTCTCACACTTTGATTGTCATCATTGATAAGGTATGTCTCACACTTTGATTATCAAATTTGATAAGGTATGTCTCACACTTTGATTGCCATCTTTGATAAGGTATGACTCACACTCTGATTATCAACTTTGGTAAGGTATGACTCACACTCTGATTATTAACTTTCGTAAGGTATGACTCACACTCTGATTATCAAATTTGATAATGTATGACTCACACTCTGCTTATCAACTTTCATAAGGTATGAGTCACACTCTGATTATCAACTTTGGTAAGGTATGACTCACACTTTAATTATCAACTTTGGTAAGGTATGTCTCACACTTTGATTATCAAATTTGATAAGGTATGTCTCACACTTTGGTTATCAAATTTCATAAGGTATGTTTCGCACTTTAATTATCAAATTTGGTAAGGTATGTCTCACACTTTGATTGTCATCTTTGATAAGGTATGTCTCCCACTTTGATTATCAACTTTTGATAAGGTATGTCCCACACTTTGATTGTCATCTTTGATAAGGTATGACTCACACTCTGATTATCAACTTTGATAAGGTATACCTCACACTCTGATTTTCAACTTTGGTAAGGTATGTCTCATACGTTGATTATCAAATTCAATAAGGTATGTCTCACACTTTGATTATCAATCTTTGATAAGGTATGTCTCACACTTTGATTATCATCTTTGATAAGGTATGCCTCACACTTTGATTATCAAATTTGATAAGGTATGTCTCACACTTTGATTGTCATCTTTGATAAGGTATGTCTCACACTTTGATTGTCATCTTTGATAAGGTATGTCTCACACTTTGATTATCAAATTTGATAAGGTATGTCTCACACTTTGATTATCAAACTTTGATAAGGTATGTCTCACACTTTGATTATCAAATTTGGTAAGGTATGTCTCACACTTTGATTATCATCTTTGATAAGGTATGTCTCACACTTTGATTATCATTTTTTGATAAGGTATGTCTCACACTTTGATTGTCATCTTTGATAAGGTATGACTCACACTCTGATTATCAACTTTGATAAGGTATGTCTCACACCTGATTATCAACTTGGTAAGGTATGTCTCACACTTGATTATCAATTTGATAAGGTATGTCTCACACTTTGATTATAATCTTTGATAAGGTATGTCTCACACTTTGATTATCAACTTTGATAAGGTATGTCTCACACTTTGATTATCAAATTTGATAAGGTATGTCTCACACTTTGATTATCATCTTTGATAAGGTATGACCTCACACTCTGATTATCAACTTTGGTAAGGTATGACTCACACTCTGATTATCAACTTGGTAAGGTATGACTCACACTCTGATTATCAACTTTGGTAAGGTATGACTCACACTTTGATTATCAACTTGGATAAGCTTTATGTATGTCTCACACTTTGATTATCAACTTTGATAAGGTATGTCTCACACTTTGATTATCATCTTTGATAAGGTATGTCTCACACTTTGATTATCAAATTTGATAAGGTATGTCTCACACTTTGATTGTCATCTTGATAAGGTATGTCTCACACTTTGATTGTCATCTTTGATAAGGTATGTCTCACACTTTGATTATCAAATTTGATAAGGTATGTTCTCACACTTTGATTATCAAATTTGATAAGGTATGTCTCACACTTTGATTATCAAATTTGGTAAGGTATGTCTCACACTCTTGATTATCAAATTTGATAAGGTATGTCTCACACTTTGATTATCAAATTTGGTAAGGTATGTCTCACACTTTGATTGTCATCTTTGATAAGGTATGTCTCCACACTTTGATTGTCATCTTTGATAAGGTATGTCCCACACTTTGATTATCATCTTTATAAGGTATGTCTCACACTTTGATTATCATCTTTGATAAGGTATGTCTCACACTCTGATTATCAACTTTGTAAGGTATGACTCACACTCTGATTATCAACTTTGGTAAGGTATGACTCACACTCTGATTATCAACTTGTAAGGTATGACTCACACTCTGATTATCAACTTTGATAAGGTATGACTCACACTCTGATTATCAACTTTGTAAGGTATGACTCACACTCTGATTGATCAACTTTGATAAGGTATGTCTCACACTTTGATTATCAACTTTGGTAAGGTATGTCTCACACTCTGATTATCAACTTTGGTAAGGTATGATCTACACTCTTGATTATCAATTTTGGCAAGGTATGACCACATTCTGATTATCAACTTTGATAAGGTATGACTCACACTCTGATTATCAACTTTGGTAAGGTATGACTCACACTTTGATTATCAACTTTGGTAAGGTATGTCTCACACTCTGATTATCAACTTTGGTAAGGTATGACTCACACTCTGATTATCAATTTGGTAAGGTATGACTCACACTCTGATTATTAACTTCGTAAGGTATGACTCTACACTCTGATTATAACTTCTTGTAAGGTATGACCTCACACTTTGATTATCAACTTTGATAAGGTATACCTCACACCTGATTATCAACTTTGGTAAGGTATGTCTCACACTTTGATTATCAATTTGATAAGGTATGTCTCACACTTTGATTGTCATCTCTTTGATAAGGTATGTCTCACACTTTGATTGTCATCTTTGATAAGGTATGTCTCACACTTTGATTATCAAATTTGATAAGGTATGTCTCTCACACTTTGATTATCAATTTGATAAGGTATGTCTCACACTTTGATTATCAACTTTGGTAAGGTATGTCTCACATTCCTTGATTATCAACTCTTGATAAGGTATGTCTCACACTTTGATTATCAAATCTTGATAAGGTATGTCTCACACTCTTGATTATCAACTTTGATAAGGTATTCTCACACTTGATTATCAAATTTGGTAAGGTATGACTCACACTTTGATTGTCATCTTTGATAAGGTATGTCTCACACTTTGATTATCAACTTTGGTAAGGTATGCTCTTACACTTGATTGTCATCTTTGATAAGGTATGTCTCACACTTTGATTATCAAATTTGATAAGGTATGACTCACACTCTGATTATCAACTTGGTAAGGTATGACTCACACCTGATTATCAACTTTGGTAAGGTATGACTCACACCTGATTATCAACTTGTAAGGTATGACTCACACTCTGATTATCAACTTTGGTAAGGTATGACTCACACTCTGATTATCAACTTTGGTAAGGTATGACTCACACTCTGATTATCAACTCTCGTAAGGTATGACCTCACACCTGATTATCAACTTTGTAAGGTATGACTCACACTCTGATTATCAACTTTGGTAAGGTATGACTCACACTTTTGATTATCAAATTCGATAAGCTATGTATGTCCCACACTTTGATTATCATCTTTGATAAGGTATGTCTCACACTTTGATTGTCATCTTTGATAAGGTATGTCAAGCACACTTTGATTATCAAATTTTGGTAAGGTATGACTCACACTCTGATTATCAACTTTGGTAAGGTATGACTCACACTTGATTATCAACTTTGATAAGGTATGTCTCACACTTTGATTATCAACTTTGGTAAGGTATGTCTCACTCTTGATTATCAATTTTGATAAGGTATGTCTCACACTTTGATTATCAACTTGGTAAGGTATGACTCACACTCTGATTATCAACTTTGGTAAGGTATGATTCACACTCTGATTATCAATCTTTGGTAAGGTATGACTCACACTCTGATTATCAACTTGGTAAGGTATGACTCACACTCTGATTATTAACTTTCGTAAGGTATGACTCACACTCTGATCATATCAAATTTGATAATGTATGTCTCACACTCTGATTATCAACTTTGATAAGGTATGACTCACACTCTGATTATCAACTTGATAAGGTATGACTCACACTTTGATTATCAACTTTGATAAGGTATGACTCACACTCTGATTATCAACTTTGGTAAGGTATGACTCACACTTTGATTATCAACTTTGATAAGGTATGTCTCACACTTTGATTATCAACTTTGATAAGGTATGAGTCACACTTTGATTATCAATTTTGATAAGGTATGTCTCACACTTTGATTATCAACTTTGGTAAGGTATGTCTCACACTTTGATTATCAACTTTTGTAAGGTATGACTCACACTCTGATTATCAACTTTGGTAAGGTATGACTCACACCTGATTATCAACTTTGTAAGGTATGACTCACTCTCTGATTATCAACTTTGGTAAGGTATGACTCACACTCTGATTATCAACTTTGGTAAGGTATGACCTCACACCTGATTATCAACTTTGATAAGGTATGACTCACACTCTGATTATCAACTTCGTAAGGTATGACTCACACTCTGATTATCAACTTTGGTAAGGTATGACTCACACTTTGATTATCAAATTTGATAAGCGTATGTTATGTCTCACACTTTGATTGTCATCTTTGATAAGGTATGTCTCACACTTTGATTATCAAATTTGATAAGGTATGTCTCCACACTTTGATTGTCATCTTTGATAAGGTATGTCTCACACTTTGATTATCAAATTTGATAAGGTATGTCTCACACTCTTTGATTGTCATCTTTGATAAGGTATGTCTCACACTTTGATTTCATCAACTTTGATAAGGTATGTCTCACACTTTGATTATCATCTTTTGATAAGGTATGTCTTTGCACTTTGATTATCATTGCTTAATAGAGTATCACACTCTGATTATCAACTTTGTAAGGTATATTCACTTTCTGATTATCAACTTTGGTAAGGTATGACTCACACTTTGATTATCAACTTTGATAAGGTATGATCTACACTTCTGATTATCAACTTTGGTAAGGTATGTCTCACACTTTGATTATCAACTTTGATAAGGTATGCTCCTGCACACTTTGATTGTCATCTTTGATAAGGTATGTCCTCACACTCTTTGATTATCATCTTTGATAAGGTATGTCTCCCAACTTTGATTATCATCTTTGATAAGGTATGTCTCACACTTTGATTATCAACTTTGATAAGGTATGTCTCACACTCTTGATTATCAATCTTGATAAGGTATGTCTCTCACACTTTGATTATCAAATTTGATAAGGTATGTCTCACACTCTGATTATCAAACTTGATAAGGTATGACTCACACTTTGATTATCATCTTTGATAAGGTATGTCCTCACACTTTGATTATCAACTTTGGTAAGGTATGACTCACACTTTGATGATCATCTTTGGTGCAAGGTATGTCCTCACACTCTGATTATCAACTTTGATAAGGTATGACTCACACCTGATTATCAACTTTGGTAGATTCACACTCTGATTATCAACTTTGGTAAGGTATGTCTCACACTTTGATTATCAACTTTGATAAGGTATGACTCACACTCTGATTATCAACTTTGGTAAGGTATGACTCACATTCTGATTATCAACTTTGATAATGAGTCACACTGATTATCTTTCGTAAGGTATGCCCTCACACTTTGATTATCAACTTTCGTGTAAGGTATGACCTCACACTCTTGATTATCAACTTTGCTAGGTATGTGACTCTACACTTTGATTTCATCAAATTTGATAAGCTTCATGTTCTAACTGTATCACAATTGATTATCATCTCTTGATATAGGTAATGTCCTCACACTTTGATTATCAACTTTGATAAGGTATGTCTCACACTTTGATTATCATCTTTGATAAGGTATGTCTCACACTTTGATTATCAAATTTGATAAGGTATGTCCTCACACTCTTGATTATCAAATTTGATGTAAGGTATGTCTCACACTTTGATTGTCATCTTTGATAAGGTATGTCTCACACTTTGATTATCATAAATTTGATAAGGTATGTCTCACACTTTGATTATCAAATTCCCATAAGGTGTATGTCTCACACTTTGATTATCAACTTTGATAAGGTATGACTCTACACTCTGATTATCAACTTTGGTAAGGTATGACTCACACTCTGATTATCATTTCTTTGATAAGGTATGTCCTCACACTCTGATTATCAATCTTGATAAGGTATGACCTCACACTTTGATTATCAACTTTGATAAGGTATGACTCACACTCTGATTATCAACTTTGGTAAGGTATGACTCACACTTTGATTATCAACTTTGGTAAGGTATGTCTCACACTTTGATTATTAACTTTGGTAAGGTATGTCTCACACTCTGATTATCAATTTGGTAAGGTATGACTCACATTCTGATTATCAACTTTGATAAGGTATGACTCACACTCTGATTATCAACTTTGGTAAGGTATGACCTCACACTCTGATTATCAACTTTCGTAAGGTATGTCCTCACACTCTGATTATCAACTTTGTAAGGTATGACTACACTCCTGATTATCAACTTTGGTAAGGTATGACCTCACACCTGATTGTTCAACTTCTCGTAAAGTATGACTCACAATTTGATTATCAACTTTGATAAGGTATGACTCACACTTTGATTATCAACTTTGATAAGGTATGTCTCACACTTTGATTATCAAATTTGATAAGGTATGTCTCACACTTTGATTATCAATTTGGATAAGGTATGTCTCACACTTTGATTGTCATCTTTGATAAGGTATGTCTCACACTTGATGATTGTAAATTTGATAAGGTATGTCTCACACTTTGATTATCAAATCTTGGATAAGGTATGTCCTACACTTTGATCACATCCTTGATAAGGTATGACCTCACACCTGATTATCAATCCTTGGTAAGGTATGTCTACACTTTGATTATTCAATTTGATAAGGTATGACCTGCAATTCCTGATTATCAAATTTGGTAATGTAAGGACTCACACTCTGATATTATCAACTTTGGTAAGGTATGTCTCACACTTTGATTATCATCTTTGATAAGGTATGTACCACTGATTATCAACTTTTAATAAGGTATGTCTCACATTTGATTATCAACTTTGGTAAGGTATGTCTCACACTCTGATTATCAACTTTGGTAAGGTATGACTCACACTCTGATTATCAACTTTGGTAAGGTATTCACACTCTGATTATCAACTTTGGAGAATGTGACTCACACTCTGATTATCAACTTTGATAGGGTATGTCTCACACTCTGATTATCAACTTTGGTAAGGTATGATTCACACTCTGATGATCAACTTTGGTAAGGTATGTCTCACACTCTGATTATCAACTTTGGTAAGGTATGACTCACACTCTGATTATCAACTTTGGTAAGGTATGATTCACACTCTGATTATCAACTTTGGTAAGGTATGACTCACACTTCTGATTATCAACTTTGATAAGGTATGACTCACACTTTGATTATCAACTTTGGTAAGGTATGCCTCACTCTGATTATCTAACTTTTTTATAAGGTATGTCTCACACTCACGATTATCAACTTTGGTAAGGTATGACTCACACTCTGATGATCAACTTTGATAGGTATGACTCACACTTTGATTATCAACTTTGGTAAGGGTGTCTCACACTCTGATTATCAACTTTGGTAAGGTATGACTCACACTTTGATTGTCATACTTTGATAAGGTATTCTCACACTCTGATTATCAACTTTGGTAAGGTATGTCTCACACTTTGATTATCAAATTTGATAAGGTATGTCTCACACTTTGATTATCATCTTTGGTAAGGTATGACTCACACTTTGATTATCAACTTTGGTAAGGTATGACTCACACTTTGATTATCATCTTTGATAAGGTATGTCACACACTTTGATTCATCAAATTTGGTTAAGGTATGTCTCACACTTTGATTATCAACTTTGATAAGGTATGTCTCACACTTTGATTGTCATCTTTGATAAGGTATGTCTCACACTTTGATTGTCCTCTTTGATAAGGTATGTCTCACACTTTGATTGTCATCTTTGGTAAGGTATGACTCACACTCTGATTATCAACTTTTGGTAAGGTATGTCTCACACTTTGATTATCAACTTTGGTAAGGTATGATTCACACTTTGATTATGTGGTAAAAGAATGTCTCACACTTTGATTATTAACTTTTGGTAGGTATGGCTCACACTCTGATTGATCAAATTTGATAAGTGTGATTCACTCACTCACATTGATCGAATTTGGCACGGTGGTGACTTGCACCTGATTATCAACTTTGATAAGATAGGTCACACTTTGATTATCAACTTTGGTAAGGTATGACTCACACTCTGATTATCTTTGGTAGGTATGACTCACACTTTGATTATCTTTTGGTAAGGTATGACTCACACTCTGATTATCAACTTTGATAAGGTATGACTCACACTCT